>NW_024342647.1:753078-766886 GCF_902729225.1 Pteropus medius | reverse complement strand
GAAGGAAGGAAGGAAGGAAGGAAGGAAGGAAAGAGGGAGGGAGTGAGGGAGGGAGGGAAGAGGGAACGAAGGTAAGGCTTTCTGATTTGAGACTGGCATCAGATCATTGCTTTCCTTCCAGCTTGACAGTAAATAAGATGGGAGGAATTGACAAGCCCAGGAGACAGGAAGCTGACTTAGCTTTTCAGAGGCCCATCAACGTCTCTGTCCTTTATTGAACCAAGAAAAATGCTGTTAAAAATCATTTTCAGGGAAGGAAATACCTTACCTTTTTACCTGATTTTGTACTTGGAAGTCATTTGTTTTCTAATGACATTAAATTTCACCTCTGCCATTTACATAGAGCCAGTTTTAAAAGACAGAAATAGGGAGAAAGCTAAGTATTTTGATGCTGCTGGGTTCATTTTTTAAAAACTGTCAGTGCTCCTGGGGCCAAAGGATTTTACTAGCTGAAATAAAACTTTATCCACGCAACCAAAACTTATAAAGTTACATTCCACCAGTTTTAAAAATATTCTCCTCCCACCCTTTGAAAAAGGATATGGAGATAATCCACTGGAGAGAAGAGAGTGGGCGGGAAACTTTTACCATAAACTTGTTGTTGTTGTTGTTGTTGTTTTGTATTCTTCGTCAATGAGGATGTCTTATCTGTTTTAAAATTAAGTACAAAAATAAAATAAAAACACAACAAAAATAAAAATAATGCACTGGGTCTTCTCAAGAGTTAAAACGCTATCTTCTGGGCATTAGACACAAAATTTGTCAAAGAACAGGCCTTAGATCAGCCTGGACTCCAGTTCTGCCCTTGGATTCCACAGGTCTCCTCTAGTGTGACCTTCAGGGAAAAATAATCACTTAACCTCTTTGAGGCTCAGTCATTTTATCTTTAAAATGGGGATCCTTGTCTTTCCCTCCAAGGGATTTGTAAAGGTTAAAAAATGAGATAATATGTATTCTTGCAAAAGAGGTTCTAAATACAATAGACACCAAACAAATGTGAGATCCTATCATCCATTATGGAAAGAGATTCTTTGAATTCTTCAGCCACTAAATGCAGCAGGAATGGGGTCCCTCCCTCATCCAATTAAGCTATTTCCTCTGGACCTAGTGAACCCCTCTTTGCCCTGCAGAATTCAGCCCAGGCACAACCTGCCTTCCAGGTCCCCTACTTCCCACCCCTCTTCCCTGCCCCCTGGGGTCCAGCCACACTGTCCTTTATGCTATTCCTTAAAGAGGTCAAGCACAAGCCAAATGTGGGCCTCTGCACCTGCGGTTCTGTCTGCCTGGGAGACCCCACCCCCAAACCATAGTCACTTCTCTACTTATTGTAAGCGTGTGTTTCATATATATATATATTTTTTTTTGCTAAATATATATATATATAAATTTATATATATATATAAATATATATATATTTTTGCTAAAAACGAAATAAAACAAAAACACTCCTTTAACTAAGAAAGTCTGTTAAAAATCTATCTCCTGGCTTGTGATATATGGGGCTGTCAAAAAAACATGCACTGGGACATGATGTTCCCCATCAGGCAGTTTCAGAGCTCCCTGGTGCTTCACCTTCTATCTTAATGCCATCGTGCCTGCAGGCTCACACACCTGGCTCCCTGGAGGAGTCCCACACGCAAGTCCCACGTCATCCCATTTTTGAAGGCAGACGGCACAGAGTTATCAGTGGCAGCTCCAGCCAAAAGAGATGGTCCTGAATTCTAACAAAGCTGGGCCCCCATCTTAGCTGGACTATTACTCAGTCCCCTTATTGGTATAATGAGGAATCCTACCTCGAAAAGTCCAATGAGATAACTTACTGAGGCACCTGGCAGTGTGTGATAGCTGTGATTGTTATCGGGTCACACAGGAATGACGCTTAAATGCAGGAATGTCAGGAATTGCAAGAGGCAATTAGAAAGATCTGGGGGGTGGGCGGGCATTCTCGGGCCATCTCAAATCTTAGCTGTAGGCAACAATCAATGTCTGGTACCCAAGCATCCGGTCCTGCATCTCTCTTTGCACAGAAGGTCGGGAGACGACCTCCATTTTGAATGCTCACTATGGCAGCTGGTTTCTCTCCACTCTGTACACTGCTGGGATCCTAGACGAAGCTGAACTGCCGCCTTGACCATGCATCATTTCTAGAGGATGTCCTGTAGTTAATTATAACTATGACTTTTTCCCTCTGCTAAGTGGACACGATTCATTAGTGCCTGCTCTATGCCAGACCCTGTGCCTCGGATACAAGTTCACGTGTCCTATGTGCAGTGGGTGTGGCGATCTGCATGTTGACAGTATTTTAACCTCTTTCTGCATCCCTTGGGCCCAGTCTCTTTTCTAGAACAAGAGGGAAACCAGCACTACCAGAGCCCCTACTGAGTGCCCAACTTTGTGCTACATGCTTGATAAGTAGCATTTTGTGTCAATTCCCTGACTGATTTCGCTTCCTCAGCTCAATCAAGCCAGACTTAGCCATGTCCCCTTCGGTCTTGAAGAGTCGTGGCTCGATTGAATGTCAGCATCGGAGCTCTCCCTGCAAAAGACTCTGTTATCATCTTGCTGTGTGATCTGAGCAAGTCCCTTTCCCTGAGCTCCCGATGCCCCATCTATGCTGCGAGCCTGTCTGCAAGGGCGGTACATGAGCATGCCACTGGCGTGTGCTGTGGGGGTGTGTGCACAGGGGCACGTGCGTGGGCAGGGAGCCTGGTAGGCCTGGGTTTCTCTTCCGTCCCCTCAGTCAGGAAATGCCTGTGGGTTTGTATGATTGGTCAGTTCCCCTTTCGCATTAGGGCCTCGCCAGCCCCTTAGCGGTTCTCATCCCCACTGTTAATTCTGCTTTTTTTGTGGGAACCAGAAGGGGCGAGTTTGCAAGAGCTCAGCTGGAGCTGGTCCACAGGCACTGACCTGAGGGTCTGGGGGAAATACCACGGCTCTAGCCCCCACACAGAGAGCTCCCTGTTCTGCCTTTCTCGGTTCCCACCTGGGCCACAGGGCCAGGCCCCCTCCCCAACCAGGTGAACCTCAGCACCTGCAGCAGGAATGGACAGGGCAAGAGATCTGGAGGCAGGCAACCTTGGTTCCAGCGCTGCTCCGTCCTCAGGGGACGGGGAGCCTTTGGACAAATGGCCGACGGTCTCAGAACTTCCACTTCCTCACTGGCAAAATGGCACGCCTGATGGCGAGGCCGAGTCCTACTGCCAGCAAACCTGGATGAGGCCACGAATACGTGCAGTGGATGCTGCCCAGATCACCTTCACGCCAGCTGGTACATGTATCCCCAGTGTGTAAGGCCACAGCCACCCATTTCTCGGCCTCACCCAAGGGGAAGTCATTTGCCTGAGAGGTCATGTCCGCCCAGAGCACCCAGCATCGTATGGGCCATGGGCCATGGGCCATATGCATCTTATGATTCCTATGGGTTCTAGGAAGTTAGCCCACTCATCTCCAGATAGAATTAGAGCTCCCCAAGGGATCAGATTAAGCTAACCACCAGCCAAGGCCATGCCCTCCCTTAGCTTTCTTTCCCTGCCCCACCCTGCATCCTTCAACTTCCTTTTCCTGAGAACATGCCCCCACTAAATCACTTTCACACGAAGCCCCACCCACGCTCTGCTAGGAAACCACTTTTACCGAACTCGTCTTACTTTATACACACAATAGCCCCACAGCTTGGGGTATGGTTATCATCATCCATTTAAAGGTGAGAAAACAGAAATTAGTGTAGAGAAAAAAAATGAAATAATGGAGAGTAAAGTGCTTAGAGTAAGTTGCATCAATTGTCACCTGGACCTTACAGACTCACTGTGTTTTCTCCAGCACTCTGGCTTCTTGGGATCAAAAGGAACCTGAAAGGTCACCTGGGACACTCAGCTCATGCTTGGCTCCCCTTTATGAAAACTTCCTCTCCAGGCACATGCCCCGTCGTATTTGAATGCTCCTCGATGATGGAGAGTTTACTCCTCCGAAAAAAGACCTTCCGCTTTTAGACAGGGCACCACTAAGCACCCACTGTGTGACAGGCACTGAGGATGCAACAATGGGCAGAAGCCAGCCCAGTCCCTGCCCTGTTGGAGCTTACGGAACGGTGGGAGAGACAACCAAGGAGAAACAACCACAGAAATAAAAATCGTACCCGTGAAAAGCGTTGTTACAGAGTGTGAGAGAGAGAGAGGCCAGGGTACCCTCTGGGTGAGGGGACTCTAGACTTCCGTAAGGAAGACAGGGAAGGCTTTTCTGAGGAAGCGATGACTGAGCCGGGTGCTGAAGGACAAGTAGAAAGGAACGAGGGCACGAGAGAGGGGAAAATGTCAAAACAAGAGGGAGCAGCACGTGCAAAGGCCTGTGGTGGGCAGGGAAGGAGAATGTTATGTATGTGGCACAGAAAGGAAGTCAGGTGGATGGGTCAGAAGAGAGGCAGGGGGAGACCAGGGTAGGATAGGGCTGGGGTGGAGTGGCGCTCAGACTTACTCTTCCCTCGAGACCCGTAGAGGCCTGAGTGATTTAGACGGGGCTCTCTTCATTCCAGATCATCAGAGTCTCGCCTTCCAGTTCTTCTCATGACAAAAGGACTCCTCTCCACCTGGTTGCGACATCCCCTCTCCCCCCTGGGATTCCTCGGCACGCTCCAGCAGGCCCCCACACACTCTCCCCACCACCCCTAAGTGACTCAGAACATGGGCATGTTAGGCTCTCAAAGAGACACACCTAGAAATGACTGCAGCTACCACAAGCTGCCTCAAGGGCTAACCTGAGTCTTATAAATAGGCTGAAGGTGACCAGGTGGCCCAGGGCCCTTGGCACAGAAAGGGAGGAAAGACTCTGGGAGTCAGGAGAACCAACCTGAGAAGCTGGAGTTCTCCTCTCGGGCACCCTGCCTGCCTCTCCACTCCCCACCTCCCTCACATAAACATACACGCGCCTGACCCTGAGATTCAGTCCACCCAGCATGTGGCCCTTCCCAGCCCTGCTCTGGGCTTCTGGTTTCTCTGAGCAGGAGGAGGGGACACAGCTGCGGAGGCTGTGAGGGAACAAGACACTTTGCAAGAAAATGGGTCTGTGGAATATGGACCAGAAAAACCCCCTCATCCGCTCCACCTGCTCTCCTTTCTCCCGGTCCCCACCTCTTGCCTCCCTACTACCCAGATGTCAAATGCAGACTCCTGAGCCACAGACAGGGACTCCATCCCTGTGTGCGGTGGAGCCCAGGAATCCGCACTGCGATGAAGTGTAGAGGCGGGATACTGGCCTCCCAATGACATCTGTGTTCTCCTCCCAGAACCTATGAGTGTGTCACACTGCATGACAAAGGGAATTGGGGTGGTAGATGGAATTAAGGTTGCTAACCAGCTGGCCTTAAAAATAAAATGTAAAAATTCAGGATTATCTAGGTGAACCCAAGACAAGTCTTTAAAAGTGAAAGACAGAGGAGGAAGAGTCTGAAAAGGAAGCAGAAGTTGGGATGATGCATCGCAAGGACTCTGTTCCTCACCCCCGGCTTTGCGGGTGGGAAGAGGCCATGAGTCAAGGGATACTGACAGCCTCCGAAGCTGGATAGAGGCCAGGAAACCGATTCTCCCCTGGAACCTCCAGGAAGCAATGCTGTCCTGTCAATGCCTTTATTTTAGCCCATTGAGACCTGTGTCAGACTTTGGACCTCAGAACCGTAAGATAATAAATGAGCAGTTTTGAGCCAGTAAGTTTGTTCACTGTTTCAGCAGCGGTAGGAAACTAACACGCAAGGGCCCTGATGATTCTGGTGCAGTGGTCAGGGAAGTGTCAGGCTCCCCTGTCTAGCCTCTCTAGCTCAGGCAGAGGCAGGACTGGGGAAAGAGGCCTTTGGTTTTGAAGAGGCACTGCTCCAGGGGCCCCGGATGGACGTGAGCAAGCCAGGGTAGCGCACTGTCCACGCCGCTAACGCTAGTAGGTATTGATCACGGCATTGCCCTGGAGATTTGAGGAGTATAGTGATGAATAAGCGGGAGGCTTTGGAGGAGCTTCTAGGCAGGAGGAGAGACAGATGTTGTGAACGAGTTGGGCATCAAAACGTAGTGAAGTCTCAATGGCAGAATACCAGGCAGTAGTGCTGACCGTGCAGGAGACCCCTCGGGTTTCGTGGTTACCCCATGGCCAGGCTTAGAGCAGAACGATCCGCAGCCCTGACCTTAGCACTGGGCAGCTCTGTGACCCGGGCAAGCTGCTTCCCTTCCCAGGGCTTGGCTTCTCCAGTATAAAGCGGGGTCCTCTCTCTTTCATCCTCCTCCTTGTGCCTGGAGACGTGGGAGACAGATGAGGCTGTCCTGACAGTTACTCATCCACAGTCGCTTATAAGCGCCTACAATGTGCCAACCTGCACCTGGAGTTGTCATATGCATTTTTTTTTCAATTATTCCTCAGAACACCCTAAAGAAGTTAAGTGAAATAAGCTAGACACAGAGGACGAATACTGTCGGATTCCACCTGCATGAGGTACATAAAGGAGTCAAGTTCATAGAGACAGGAAGTAGAATGGTGCTCACCAGGGGCTGACAGGAGGCGAAAATTGTTTAATAGGAGTTATTGTTTAATGGGTACAGTTTTAGTTTGGGATGATGACACAGTTCCGAAAATGGGTGATGATGATGGTTGCATAGCAGTGTAAATGTACAAGTGTCAGTGAATAGTAGTACGCTTAAAAAGGGTTAAAATGGTAAATTTTGTGTTACCTCCATTTGACTCTAGTAAAGATTTTTTAAATACTCTAAAGCAGAGAGGATTCACCCTGTTTTACAGATGAGGAAGCTGAGGCTCAAAGAGATGAACTGACTGGCTCGATATCATCTATTTAGAGAATAGCACAGTCAGGATTTGAACCCAGGTTTGACTCTCAATCCAGGGTCCTTTTCTCCTAATATGTCCCTCCATTCTTTCCAAAGATCCTTCAGGAGCATCTACTCTGGGGAGACCCTGCACTAGGAAGAGTGAAGAGGGTGGTAGAGAAATGAGGCCGAGGCAGTTTGAGGAAATGAGGAACAGGCACTTAGCTCTGAGATCACGTGCAGGCCCCAAGGGAGAGGCTGGGATCTGGCCATATGGCTCCTACCTCCACAACTCGACTGCTCCTCTACGTTTCCCTTGACTGTCCTTGTTTTTCCATGGCAACAGCTGGCCCAGGAGACCAGCGAACCAGAAGCCCTTCCCAAGAAGAAGCTGGAGACACTCCTCTGCTCTCTGTTTTTAGCGACAGCCACTAGAGAGCTGACAGCATCCCTCTGGAAGGGAGCAGGCGGGAGGTCGAATGGCCTCCCAGAGTTACCTAGCAAACCCATAGAGGTTTTCAGAATTAGTAACCTCCATGACTCAACTCTAGGCTGGGCTGTCATCCTCCATCCAAGGGGGTTGCCTCAGAGCCAGAGGATGGCACGGAGAGAACTTCTGAAACACACTGTGGGCTAGACTGTTTCTTCCCTTGCCCCAGAAAAGCCCAGAAAATAGAGGGACAGATGGCTGGAGAACAGGTCTAATGACTGCAAGCAAACAGAAGCAGACATGCCCAGAGGCCATGGGGGTTGGAGAAGGGAGGGGCAAAGCCATTGGATTAGTTATCCATTGTCACTTAACAAATTATCCCCAAATTAAGTGGCTTAAAGCAACAAACATGATCTCATGGTTTCTGGGGGCAGAAAGCTGGGTGCCTCTGGCTCAGATCTCTCCTGATGCTGGGATCAAGGTGCTAGCTATGGCTGTGGTCTCAACTGAAGGCTCACTGGGCGAGGGTTCGTTTCTAATCTCACCCCAGTGGTTGTTGGCAGGATTCAGTTTCTCATGAGCTGTTGGACTGACTGTCTTAGTTCCTTCTTGCTTGTTGACTGGAGGCAACAAGCAAGAAGTTCCTTGTCTCATGTTCCCTCAGTTCCTCGTCTCATGGGTGTCTCCAAACCAGCTCACAACATGGAAACAGGTTGTAGTGTCATCCTTGACATTGGGCATGCAAGTGCCTGACAAAAGCTTTGATGGCATCCACTCCAACGGCAGCTATATCCAATAAACACATCGCCAGCCACAGGAATAGATAAAGAACCACCGAGGCTGCCTCTCACCACCGAGGCTCATTTGTTTTCGAGATCTGGGATGATTTCAATAACTGACCATTTGGGGCACTCGTTTGTTTGCTCATCCCATGCTTTAAATTCCTGCTGTCATGTTTCTAATTTGCCAATAAAGAATGAGCTTATGAAACCCTAGGCCCCCACCCTGGGGCCCAATAAAAGCAGAACCCCAGGTTCCCACCCTCTCTACCCACATCCTCTTCATGTGGCCCCAGGAATGCTATATAAAGTCCAGGTCTAAGTCATAAACCTTTTCTTTCAAAATTTCCTGATGGTTGTTGCTGAAGGCATCTTGCAACCATAATAAGAACCACAAGGGCTGGTCCAGACTTAGCACTGGCTATTAATAATAGGCTGAGACCTGCACAAAACACGACTTTCCCTCAGAGTGAGAAGTGAAAGAGAGAGGCAACACCACCTCAGGGGCCTTGCACACCTGCATGTGGAGCTTCAGTTTGTGGTTTGCCCTCAGGAGGCAGGGAATTCCAGGGATCCAGTACCCAAGGTGGGGTTCCAAGAAGAGGACATTGTGAGCTCTGGGAGGGTATGTCCCCTTGGCCCCAAGGTTTCCTCACCCCTAGGAGGACCAAAGCACAATGGGGAGTCTGTCCCGGGTCCAAGAGCAGGGCCGATGGAACTCACCTCCTCCAGAGTCCGGCATAGCAACCCCTCCCCCGCCCCCTCCACACTGCTCTCTTCTCTTCCACCACCCCGGTTTTCAAATTCCCAGTTTCATCCACATTTTCACTTTCCACAGCGTCCCCCGCCGGCCTTGCTGCTTCCTTCCCGCAAGCCTGCCAGCCAGAACTACTCTTCCTCAACTTCTTGAGTTTGCACAAGTGAGCAAAGTGGCATTAGTGTACCCCCTGTGGCACTGGATGGCTCAAAAGGACCGACCAAAGTGGAAGTTGGACATCGAAGGTTCGTTTCTGTGTCACTGTCAATGTGGATGCCCAAACGGAAATAATTCTGTCATAAAACAATTATGCAACCATGAAATTACAAAAAGAATTATGTGTATACACTTTTTGTGTAATTCTGTATATATATATATTATTTATTTATTTATCTATCTATCTATCTATCTATCTATCTATCTATCTATCTATCTATTCATTCATTTATTTATTTATTTATTTATTTATTTATTTATTTATTTATTTATTTATTTTTAATTTGTGTTGCATACGTTGTACAGACCAGAAAAAAATATGTGTCACACTATGGAGTTCTGAAGCATTATAATGACACAAACATCCATCCTTCAACCACGTGCTTGGACCCTAGAAGTCACCAGTACTGTGAAAACCACCTCTGTGCTCCCCGCATCCTGCCCCTTACCTCCCAGCAGCTGTAACCACTACCTGAAGTTGTGTTTCTGAAAACTACAGACATATCTGTCCCCAAAAGTGTATTCTTCGGTTTCCACTGAACTTTGAAAGTTTCATACACATAGAATCATCTTGTCTGCCTTCTATGGTTTACCTCGAACCATTGATATTATGTTTCCAAGGATCATCCATGCCGTTGTTGCGAATCCTTCCTATTCACTGCTTTATAGTAGTTCGTCGTGAGAACAGAAACTGGATACATGTATTGTGATATATTCATGTTTTGCTTTTGTTTTCTTTTCTTTCTTTTTTTTTATTTTTTATTTTTTATTAATCCTCTCATAGAAAGGGCTAGGAGTATATTCTTCTTCCCTTGTTTGGTGTTAAACTTATGTCAATACCCAGAATAATGTTTGCTTGTTTGCTTTAATTTTGCCCTTTCATGAGACTCAGAGCCTGGAGTCTGGTGGTCCTCAGCATCCCCACCATTTAGTCGTCCTGCCTCTGCTAGACCCCTGTGGGGTCAGTTGCTCACTAGTTCCTGAAGGACTTTGGCTCTAGAAAGTTCTTCCTTGGGTTGAAGGAGACTGCCACCCCATGGCTTCTTCCCATTGGTCCTGATTCCTACCCACTGTCCTGAAGCCATAGAATGCCTGCACCTTCTCCGCCATGAGAGCCCTATAGAAGACGGTAATATAATACTTCTCTCCCACCCCCAGCATGGCACCCCACTCGCCTATAGCTGCTTCCCCTCCCCAGGTGCCACCAAATCTAACATCCTCTCCTCCCCCACAAGACAAGTTTTCCGGTTCTCTACCCATCTGATTGCCATCCTTTCACCAGCTCCAACCTTATTTTGCTATAAGCCAATGTTCCCAGGTCTATCTGGATATAGATGATGTCCTACTAACCGTTAACCTTCAATTCTGCAAATTAGAAACCTTCCACCTGATCACACAGGAACTCCAGTCCCAAGGCATGGGATATGATCACTCGGGAGTCAGTCCTGGCTGCCACTCCATGTCCTGGCCATGGCCAAGGCTCTCAAAAGTAGAAAGTGACTGATGCCGACGGCAACGTTGCTGTTAGCTAAGGAGGAGACATCATCTGACACAGCCGTTTCTCTGCCTCTCTGAGGCTCTGCCATCAGGATTCAGCCTGTAGCACCGCCACTTAGACTTGCAAACCTCACAGTGCTGCCGTGGCTTGTCAGGCGGCCGAAAAAGAAAAGTCTTATCATGGGGCTACAGAAGAGAAGGCTGCTCCTCCTCTGCAGGACCTTAGAGGTTACAAAGTTTGGGGAGGTGGCTCCTGCAGTTCCCAGGAGGACCACTGGGATGAGGGCGAGTGTCAGCAGCAACCATTAACCCTTGAATCCCCCTCCCGGGCTTTGTGGCCAAGTCTGCTTTGCCGCACTGGATCCCTTGCCTTCAGGACAAAACCCGTGAGTGCCTTGCCAGCCAGTTCCTCCCTCCGCAATGCTCTGCCACACATACCTGTATATGTCTGAACCTGATCGCGGACACAAGTCTCCCTCCCAGGTAGCTGCTCAAGCCCTCTCGTAAATCAGTGGGTGCCACTGGCCTGAAGCTGGGTGGAGGATGCCACCTAACTGGGCACATGGACAAAGGTGTCTGAATCCCAACTTTGACCGGCCAAGACTCCCAGGACTTAGGGATAAAATTCTCCCTGTCCCATCCCTGCTACTAACCAGATCCACCCACACTTACGAGTAAATGAAGACAAGCAGAGAGAAAAAGAAAAATCGAAACCCCTGTTTGTTTGGTATAAGCCCCTAACGTTTCATCTCCTTCTGATAAAGAGAGATTAACATTATTAGCCAAACTGAGAAGCAACTGTCACCTGCTCAGCCCTGGGCGGGGGAAGTACAGCAGAACCGTGGTGTGAGAAAGTCATATCGTAGCTGAGGAAACGCACTATTTTGCCAGCTCTACTCCTGTGGTTCTGACCACGCGGAGCCCTTGAGTTCCTTTTTGTGTAAGAGACTTAACTCATACATGCCCATGAGCCCCTGGGGCAGGAGATCCACGTCTGACCGGGACCCAGCCCAAGATTTGGCTAATAATAAACACATAACTGTGGGAATCAAGGACGTTAGTGAGGATGAGAACATCTGGGCTCTGGCCATGTTATATTTCTGCTCAGAAACCTCCTCATTAAAGTCAGGATCAATTGCAAGCCCCTCGGTCCGATGTTTATGACTTCCAGGTCCCCGGGCCCTAGCCCACCTCTCTATTCTCATTTCCCATCGTGAACCCCCTGTTCTCTGCCCTGAGTCAGACGGGGCTCAGCATATCCGTCAGGGTTCATTTGGAGAAGCAGAACCATTAGGAGTGATAGAGAACTGGCATATATTTAGGAAGCTGACTTTATGCGATTACAGGAGCATAACAGCTACATAAATGGTTTGTTTATGTAAAGCTGTGGCCTCTGCCTCTTAACGCCAGGTCTGAGGCCAGCAGGTAGGCCATAGAGGAAGAAAATGGTCAGCAGCTGGGGAGAGCAAGGCAAGCTGGACCCCACGAGAATGACCTGGAATTCATATTGTCTCTCATTGCGTCTAAGCCTCTAGCTTCTATCATACGGTGGACCTACAGGAGAAGCTGGAGCCTCTATCGAAGAAATTGACCCAAGAGATGAAGGAAACAGAAGAAAAATCTAGCAGGTACAGGCCCGGCTGCCACATCACATCAATATCGAGAGAAAAAGAACCGGTCGAACTGTCAACACCAGCGTCTCTACTTCTGCCTGAGCACAAACACCGCTGTGTTCGCTCGCACTTCCAAACCTCATGCAGATTTTGCACTTACGGCCAATTCTAACTTAGGGGAAATCCCAGAAACTGTAGTTCCAGCTCAGCTACATCTGTCCGGACACACACTTCCTTGGCATGTTTCCCTCACCTAGAATGTTCTTCCCCATTCTCCTCCTGAACAACTTCTACCCAGCTCTCAAGGCCCCACCCAAATGGCTCTTCATCCCTCAAGTGTCTCCTGCCACCCCCAGGGACTTAGTCAGCCCTTCCTTGTGCCCCGAGGACACTCAGGGCTGGCCTCTATTGGAACCCGAACAGCTAACGTCTATATCCATCCTCTCCTGCGAGGCGAGATCTGCATCATCTCTGTGACAGAGGGGACGAGATACCTCTAAACATTATCCCAGTCGGTCTTCTTACCAACGCTTTGAAGCTAAGTGTTCTTACTGTCCCCATGTTACAGCCAGGGAAACTGAGACGGGGGAGAGAGACCACGTTTCTGCTAAGGGCAGAGGCAGGTCTCAGTCTTAATCACCAACCAAGTCGTGAGCTGGAAAAACCATGAAGAGAGCAGTGAGAGTGGGGTGACCGAACGTTCCCGGTTTGCCTAGGACAGAGGGGGTCTCAGAACGCTGGGTTTTCGGTGTTCAGACCGGGATAGTCCCAGGCAAACTGGGACGAGGCGGTCACCGGAGGAGGAAGTGCTCTGGCCACTCCAAGGTTTCGAGAGGCACTGGCAAGTCAGGGAGGGCCATCCTTCAGCACTGAATTTGCGCCACCCCCGGGACCAGAGCGACTAGGGAGTTTGGGGACTGGCTTTATTTGTGATCCACTGTTTTCCTTCCTCAAGAACTCAGCCCTCTTTGTTATTTTGAGAAGCCATTCCAGGCCATCAGAATTTCACGGTCGCCGGCTGCCCATGGAACTGTGGTGGGAGGAGGTGTGGGTAAGGGGTGATGGGAAAGGCAGTCCCTTTTCTACCAAGGCCATCATGAGCCCGTGGACTGGGCATCAAAACTGAGATTCGCAGAGCCTGGGACGGGGGATGGGGTTGGACTGGCTTCTCTGGCTCTCCCCTGCCAAGGTGGCTAAAGAAGCAGAATTTACATGTTTAGAAGTAGAACCCCAGCCTTCTAAACATCAGCTTGGGTGGAACTGCTCAACCACCCCCATGGGCTCAGCCCCAGGAAGTGATTTATCCAAGGTCACAGAGCAGTCAGGAGCAGAGCTGGGGCTAACACCCAGGTTTCCAGCCTTCTGCCCTCGAGTGGGGAGACTACCTGGGCAGGGGAGAGTGGCCTGGCTCACCCCTAACTCTAGGCAAGCTGCTTCTCTGTCTCTGATGCTTGTTTTCTTTATCTGTAAAATGGAGAGAACGTGCGGGTCAAACGAGAAGAAATACAAATTCCTAGAACCTTGTAGAACACTTTAGAAATGACAGGGCCCTGCTGCAGCCACACCCTGCTCACACCCTGGTGAGCTAGAGCCCAAACTCTGCTACTTGCCAGCTGTTTCATTAAGCAAGTTCTCTTCTCTCGGTGTCACTTTTCTCCTATGTAAAGTGAGTCGCCTTGCCTATTCCTGAGGTTACTGAGGACCCGAATGAAGGAAGTT
>NW_024342647.1:609499-753067 GCF_902729225.1 Pteropus medius | reverse complement strand
AGAACTCAGCCCTCTTTGTTATTTTGAGAAGCCATTCCAGGCCATCGGAATTTCATGGAACTGTGGTGGGAGGAGGTGTGGGTAAGGGGTGATGGGAAAGGCAGTCCCTTTTCTACCAAGGCCATCATGAGCCCGTGGACTGGGCATCAAAACCGAGATTCGCAGAGCCCGGGGCGGGGGATGGGGTTGGACTGGCTTCTCTGGCCCTCCCCTGCCAAGGTGGCTAAAGAAGCAGAATTTACATGTTTAGAAGTAGAACCCCAGCCTTCTAAACATCAGCTTGGGTGGAACTGCTCAACCACCCCCATGGGCTCAGCCCCAGGAAGTGATTTATCCAAGGTCACAGAGCAGTCAGGAGCAGAGCTGGGGCTAACACCCAGGTTTCCAGCCTTCTGCCCTCGAGTGGGGAGACTACCTGGGCAGGGGAGAGTGGCCTGGCTCACCCCTAACTCTAGGCAAGCTGCTTCTCTGTCTCTGATGCTTGTTTTCTTTATCTGTAAAATGGAGAGAACGTGCGGGTCAAACGAGAAGAAATACAAATTCCTAGAACCTTGTAGAACACTTTAGAAATGACAGGGCCCTGCTGCAGCCACACCCTGCTCACACCCTGGTGAGCTAGAGCCCAAACTCTGCTACTTGCCAGCTGTTTCATTAAGCAAGTTCTCTTCTCTCGGTGTCACTTTTCTCCTATGTAAAGTGAGTCGCCTTGCCTCTTCCTGAGGTTACTGAGGACCCGAATGAAGAAAGTTGTCTGAACCACTGGCACCACTTATCTTAACAGCTAGAAACCGTCTTTGTTTGTGGCGAACACCTTGATAAGCTTCTTGGTGCGGCTGGATGTGATAAGCTGGGCACTTCTTCAGTGAAACATGTGACACATGGGAGGCTGTGTTTGGGGCTGGGAGTTTTTGAGTAAGAGACTGGGTGGGGGAGTAGTCATCAGAGCCAGCAAGACGAAGAGAGCCAGCACCGGGGGGAGGAGGGGCCAGCCAGACTTCCAGGCAACTCATGGGGTGAGCAAAGGAGAATTTCAGAATAATGATGCGTTGCTACTATTCTTCAGAAGTGGTCTGTAACACCACCCCATCCCCCCACCACCTCAAATCATCAGTAACATCTGCCGGTTCCACGGTGCTTATACAAATTGTGTGTGTGTGTGTGTGTGTGCGCGCATGCACTCACATGCATGCCCAACTCAAAGAGAGCTATTAAGTTTCCTATTTGAGTCGAGGCAATACAAGACAGACCGCACATAAAGAAAAAGCTAAAGATCTGAGAAAGCTCGGTTTGGCAAAAACCGCCGGCTCTCCATGGAGATCCCTTCTCCCCTCTTCTTAGGCTCAGGCTGCATTCTCCAGCCTCCTTTGTGCGGCCAAACGATGGGGCCAGTGGGATGTATGTGGAAGTGATAAATGCCACTTCTAGTCCTCGCCCAAAAACCTCCCACGCTGGCCCCTCCCAGCTGTGGGGTGGCGGCCTTCGGAGCCATGTGTGGACAGTGGAGATACGACATCAGCCAGGGCCCCTCACCACCCCATAAATCTGGAACCTCCTGGATCTTAGTCGGAGAGAACAGTAAACTTCTATTGGGTTACGTGACTACATTCCGGTTCTAATTGTTAAAGACATTTAGCCTGCACAAAACAATAAACGATGAAAAGCTTTAGACTTGTAGGAACTGTGAGATTGGGGTGGAAAGCTGCGGGTGGAGGCTGTGAAACACAGCTCAGCAGCTCTCTGGGACCGGCAGAGCCATCTGATAGGTGGGTTTCGTATGCACTTGGCAAGTGACGGCCATTCTGATTGTATAGAGCATAAAGAATTGAGAATCTTTGGACTTTACAAAACGGATTCCATGGGAGCGGCCACAGTAATGTCAACTGGCACGTAGTAGGAACGCCCTTTGGGTGTACTGGAATGTCCCCAACCACAGAAATGTCAGCCTAGAAAAGCCCTGATCGCAGGAGATGATATGGATAAGGGTAAGGAGAAGGATTCCACCCTGTAAGGACCATAGGAGCTGCCCTCCTCAGACAGACTGTGCTCGGGTCTGACCCCAGAGCATCACGAACAGGCGTGCTGAGAGCTGAAGGCTCCGGCCTGCCTGTCATAGCCGCTGGCTTGGGACCCACGCGAAGCCACCCACACTGCCAGTCAACAGAGCTCGTTTGGGAGATGCTGAGGACTGTCATCCTTTCGCTCTGTCACCGAGTTCTCTGTACTTCCCCTCTCCGTGGGTTGCGTGTTAACCCGCATGGATCACCGATTGGTTTATCTCCGAAGTTTCCACTCAATAAACCTGGCAGTGTGGAAAGACACAAAGGTGTCCAAGGATGCTGGCCGCGTTCCTCGCCCACGGCAACGACTACGATGATGCTTATTATGGAAGAGCTTGTCTATCTCTAAAACAGATTCATGGACCCTACCACTTGGGGGGTTATGGGGCCAGCTATGGGCTGTGGATGCTGTTGTTACCGTGAGGGGCGGGTCTCTACGGGCTGCGGATGCCGTCATTAGCATGAAGAGAGAGCCGAACTGGAGTTCCGTTGCCTTGGTACTGAGGACAGAAGTCTCCTTTGCTCAGTTGCTCTGAGCTGCTGTGTGTTGCAGAGAGCAGAGGATATTTGGCTCAGGAAGGAATGAAAGACATTCTTACCCTTAGGAGGCCTGAGCGTCGTCCCTGACAAGGGTGTCCCAGCCCGGGACATTCCCAGGTTCCTGCCCTCCTGATGAGTCTGGGAGCCCACAGCAGAGGAAGAGGCAGAACATGCCGTTAATGATTCTAGAGGGTGAAGAGGAAAGCACTCGGCCCCTGGGTGGGCCCCTGGGGCTGGGGATGGGGCTGTGAGGCAGGATGCCAAGAGGTGCAGGAGCCTGGACTCACTCTCGCTGCTCCTGAGGAAGTGCGGGGCGTGGGCACCGAGGCTTGAAGACTCACACCAGTGGCTGAGATCGGCACAGCGGGAATTAAGTTGCTGGCTGAGCAGGCCCTCTTTGGCAGGGTCCCGGTGGCCTGATTCAGAAACTGGGTAACATGAGGCAGCCTCAATGGACAGACGTCGAGGACCGGCATGCAGGCATTCAGCAGCAAGGTGCACCATTAGTAGTGGTGACAAGACACCCAACAGCATCTCCAGAGTTCTCCAACAGTCCGAGAGCATGGTCGAGAACTTCCTGTCAGTGGGGCTAAGAGAAATGCAGCTGGTTTTAACTGAACCCAAAGACTAGAGATGGGACAGGACTTGCTGCTTGAAGTGAAAGAGTCCATATTTGTCATCAAAACTTAGAAGAAGAGAGGGCTGCTAGTTCTTGGCGATCCCTGAGGAGGATCAGCGGAAGGTTGTGTTCATCAACCCAAGCCAAGCACCCTTTCCTTGCCCACTACTTCTCCAAGCTGTGGCTCTTAGCATCTTTTGGCATCTTAGGCCTCTCAGGAAACTCAGAGATTGACTCTGCCTGAGCAAACTGGCCCTGGGCAAGCAGGAGGCCCCAGGCCTCAGCTCCAGGGACGCTGGAGCAAGGCCAGGGGCGGGCAAGGAGGGGGAGGCAGAGTGAGCAAGAAAGAAAATGAGCTGCCGGAGTGCTGTGAAGGCTCAAAATGACTTATTAAGGGAAGATCTTGATGAGGGCCGAATGGGGAGGGTGTGAACAGCATCGTCAAGACAGCCAGAGGGGCAAATGTCCACAAGTCTATTCATCTTGCAGGCGGCCCATTTCTCCCCAGGTTGGAGATGAGGAACAGCAAGAAAAGATGTCAGGGGAGCCAACCTAAGTTCTGTATGGGGAAGCTTAGCGCGGAAAATCGTACCTCTTGGGTTCATGGTGCCTCACCTTCCAGAAGCCACAGCCAGCATTCTCGGCAACCTCGGCTCCCAGGCCTTACGGGTTTTCTGTCATTGGAAGAACACAGACTCTGGAGTCGTGTCAGCCAGGGTTTGAGTCCCAGCTCCATCACTTACTAGCACTGCTTGGGCAAATCACTTCATGTCTCTGAACCTCAGTTTCCCTGTCTGTAAAACAGGGATTAAAGAGTTTGCCAGGCAAAGCTGTTATGGGGAATCGACAGAAACAGATCGTGAAAGCAATTTATCGTAATCGTTCCCATTGTGATTTATATATTTACATATTGATTTATTATTTATTTTTTAATTAATTTATTTATTTTGGGGAGAGGTGACACTGATTAACAAAATCCAGTAAGTTTCAAGTATACGATCCAATAGTAAATCATATATATGTATATATCGCATTGTGTGTTCACAGCCCATAGTTAGATTTGTTTTCCCCATTGTGATTTAATAAGTGAGTATTTGCTCTGTGCCAGAATTATCTCTTTAATCCTCTCTCTTTTCCTGAATTATCTCATTTAATCCTCTCTATGATCTCTCAGGGTAAATGAGAAAGCTGGAGCCCAGAGAGGCAGAGTGATTTTCCCAGGGTTGCTCAGGTTTAAAGTGGCAGAGCCCGGCCTGAACCGAGGCAATCTGACCGCAGGGTCCAGGCTCAGGCTCTCTCCCTATCTTTCTGATACAAATCAGTTGTTGTTGGTGCTCAAAGTGGAGTTGAAATCTACAATCAGAGTATGAAGAAAGGAAGTATCATGCTGAGAAAGATTCTTGGAGGGGGCAGGGTCTGAGCTAAAATTTTCCAAGGAAAAGTGGGATATCAGCAGGAAGAAAGGGGTGGAGGGGAGGCATTGCCAGGCAGCCACTACAATCGCAGCTAAAGCACAGGATTGGAGAGGGGAGGATTGGAGAGCCACCAGGAGACCTTGTGGCCTTGTGGCTGCAGCCCAGGCCTCCAGGCAGAGAATTGAGCGTGCAAGAGGGGGCTGGAGGCTGGGGTCACAACTGAGCTATTTCGTTACAGAAAGTAGCAGTCATTTTTCTCTCAGTCCCCTTCACAAATCCACCTGTAAGCTACATGAGGTCAAGACCAAGCTAGTCTCCTCCTCTGCTGCAGCCCCAGTGCCCACCTGGTGCCTGGACCATGGTAGGCACCTGACAAACATTTGCTGAATGAACTGGAAGGGGAGGGTATATATTCTCATCGGTCTCTTATTTTGGTAGAACTACACCTGAATTACCATACGACACCCGCTGCCCCTGGAAAGGAGGCAGGCTATAACTGGGTGGGGATGGGGGGAAGTTAGGGGAGGGATATGGATGGAATCCAGGCCCATTCCCAAGCATTCATCTCAGAGTACTGACTCCAGGGGACAGAAACCACAGTCACCTCCTCTTCCCTACACCCGTTCTTCAGGATATTGTTGGGAGACAATTCTCCATGGGTCTTTCAAATCTTGCAAGCAGAGCCACTGATTGCCTTTTATTCTAGACTCTTTTCAAGGACATGTGTATAGCAAACAACCTTGAAAGATGGCGAGAGTTATCTCTCTCTTGCTTATAGCACACTATAAAGGTTTTGGGTTCTCTAAGCTCAGGGTTCATCACTTGTATTGTTACCACTGCGTGTGAGGCATCTAGCTGGGCCCATCTATGTCATCCCTGTGTAGAGTTGCCTATTAAAATATAAGACACCCAGTTAAACATGAATACTTTTTAATATAAGTATGCCCCATGTAATATTTGAGACATACTAAAAAAGGTATTCACTGTTTATCTAAAATTCAAATTTGACTGGGTGCCCTATATGTTTATTCTCTAAATTGGGCAACCCTACCCCCACAGGACTTAAGGACAAGAGGAACTGGTGTAAATATGCTGACGCCCGCGCTGCTTGCTGTGCCATGAGTAATAAAGTCCTTTGTCTCTGACCCAAGAGTCTTGTGTTTCTGCCAGCATCCAGGTTAGCTCTCAAGTAGGGCAAAATCTAATACCCTGCCCAGTTCTTGACAGGTGTCCCCAGTCTAAGCTTGGAATCTGGCATAGAGTTGGCAGCCCGAAATATCTGTGGGATGAATGGTTGTCAATCGTAGGAATTGCTGCCAAGTACGCAAAATTCCTCGGGGATTTAGAATGGGTTCCTGGTGGTTGGTGCGGCAACTTTACATTTCACTAACTCACTGTGGTTACCATGGTTACCGTAACTACATAGAGCTTCATAGCGTCCAAAGAGCATTTTCACGCATTATCTTATTCTGTTTCTCAATGACTCTTTGAAATATGCGTAATTATTCTTACTTTAGGGATTAGAAAACCGAAGTTCAGGGTCAAGAAGTACATTGCACAAAGACACACAGCCAGTAAGTGGGCTGGGCTGCCCAGGGTCCCAGCAGTCTCCGGGATGGAACAATGAATGATTCAGTCTGGGAGGGACAGGACAAGCTGAGAGGAACAATATTGTTTTCTATACGTCCTTGGGGAAAGCTGATTTTTTTGAGGAAAGCATACTCTGTGCCAGAGTTTCACAGTGTGTTTCCTGACACATGCATTTCAAAAAAAGGGAAAGAAAAATTCTATAGTGAAAAAAGTTTGAAAAATGCCACAGCTCATCTCTCCGTCTTCAGTATGTTAAAGGTTCTGACAAGTCCTGTAACAAAGGAATCTGTGACATTTTAATCCAGAATTTCTTGAAAATATTGGATTGGGACATGCCTCTCTTATTTTTTTGAATAATTTTTTTTTTTTTTTTGGTAATAAATTTCATTAAGACCTTTTGAAAAATGCTGGAACTGCAAGAATTTGGAGACATAACGTTTCTTGAAATTCTCCCCTTTCCTTATTTTCAGTGGAACGAAGCATTAATTTTTGGTTCAGGAAGTAGAAAGAAGCAGCATCAGGGCCACTGTATTGCACAATTTCAGGGGACTCTACCAGCAGCAACTCCAGCAGAGCAGCATTCATAGTATTCCACGTACTCTCTACAGGAACAGTGTGCAAGGTAGCAACCCAGGGCAGCATTCACCAACAAAAAGAGGTGTTTTGATAGAGTCTCCTAATCTCCGAGGCTTCTCAGATGTTTCCCGTAATGGCTGGCAGAGTTTTTAATAGTAGGCACAAGCGGGACCATATTTTAGCCTCTTGAGCCAGAGGAAATGCAGCTGGGGCCAAACTCCCCTATCCCATGTGAAAGGGGAAGGAACACTGGCCTGCTTCTCAAACCAGCTGCAAGAAGCTAAGGGCCTGATGCCCTTGCCTACCTTCCTGACTGCTATTTCTGGGACTGTCAGAGTCACTCTTTTGGCCCTTGGATGGTATCCAGGCTGCAAGTTTCCTAGAAAAATGTAAGTACCCCTAAAAAGAAAGATCCTCTCGGGTCACATTATCCCTGACAACCTAAGGGCCACATTAGTTAAGGTATGGCCCAAAGAACTAAGATGTTGGGTGTTAGCAAATGTTGCAAGAAAAAAGTTTCCATGCTTACATAAGTTCAGGCAACTCAGCGTCCTGCTTGCTGGCCCTCTGCAGAAAGTCACAGAGCACACCACGGGGTTGAGAACTCCTGAGGAAGAAAGGCTCTGATTTATTTGAGTATAAAACAGCTATTTATATTCATCAGGAATGGGAAATGCTGGGCATAGATTCGGTCAATAATGCATTAAGATCCAGGTTTATGGGAATGTGCCACGGGGACAGGGAGAAAGTTCTGCCAAATGTATAACAGTCTGGACTCAGAGGTCAGACAGATATGAGTTCGAGTCTTGCCGCACCACTTAGAACTCTGCAGCCTCAGGCAAGTTACCAAACCTCCTGGACTTCGAATTCTTCATTGGTATAACAGGAATAATAAAGGTTCCTACACAGGTGGTTTTTGTAAGGATTGAGATTATGCGCATGGCAAGTGCTCAAGGAATAGTTGTAGACACGTTATTGTTGCTGTCGTTTTTTGTTATTGTTTGTGGAGATGGAATAGACAGGTAGACAGTAGGAGGCGGGAGGGATCATGAAAGGCAAGGAAGGAAGAGGCCAAAGATACATTTCACTGCTTTAGTCTTAATATGAAATGTCAGAGCTGGAAGAGGCTTCCCTGCCCATAAAGGTGGAACAGCTAAAGTCCAGAGAGATGAAGAAACTGTCACCAAATGACACAGGGAGTTAGTTTCAAGCCAAGAATTCATTCATTCCCCCAGCTATTTACTGAACACCTACGATACCAGGTGGAAGCAATTTGCACAATCTAAGAAACAAACGCAACATACACCGGAAATCTCAGGCTGGGAATTTACCTTATAGGAACTTTTGCAAAATGCTTTCAAGGTAAATTTTTTTAAGGGACATAAGAAAACACACACACATCTACTCATCTGAACAAAAGAAATACAGTAAGGATAAACCAGAAGCTAATGGGACTGGTTCACTACAGGGGGTAGGTGAGGACAGGCTGGAAGAGTGGGGATGGGAACGGGGTGAACGAGGTAAGTGACATCTCTCAGAGTCTGCCTTTTGTATGCCACTCACTCTTAGACCTGTCGTGATGTTTCACATACCCCCAAACTAATAAACTAAATAGAAGCAACCAGGATGTAGAGGAAACCCCAAAAGTTACATAAACAGTTATGAATGAACCTGTACAAATGGTATGGCAAGTGAATAACATCCCTACACTGAAGGCAATGGGGAAGAAAAGAATGACTTAAGCAACTTTGGAAAACAGTTATTTTGACCGGATGTAGACAAAAAGGCTGTAAGGCTAAAGACAACAAGAACTGTACACAAACACTATTCTAGTTGGTAAATATGCTTCTCACAGGAGTATGGGTTAGCAATTCTAACGCTGCTTTATGCATATACTAAGAGTGAGCAATTAAATACATATATTGTGGAGCCAGGATGCATGCTGTTGGAGAAAGGGGTTGGAAATAAGTAAAGGAGGAAGGTTAGAATGAATTCTATGGTGTTGGACCAGAGTCCAAGATATCAGTATGAACTCTTGGCCATATGTATATGTTATGATTTGTATATGCGTAAGTACAGACAAACATTTCTTAGCTCTGTCTGCTGACAGGGACAAGAGTCACTGGCACAGTTCGTTTGGGCTGCTATGACAAGATACTACAGACTGGGTGGCTTATAAATAATAGAATTTTATTTCTCACCATTGCGAGGACTGAAAAGTCCAAGACTAAGGTGCTGGCAGATTTGGCGTCTGTTGAGAGCCCATTTCCTGATCACAGCCTTCTCACTGTGTCCTCACGTGGTACAAGGAGCAAGGAAGGTCTCTCAGGTCGCTTTTCTAAGGGCACTAATCCCATTCGCGAGGGCGCCACCCTCGTGACCTAATCACTTCCCAAAGGTCCCATCTTCTAATACCATTCCCTTGGGGGGTTAGGATTTCAACACAGGGATTTCAACACAGGAGACACGAACATTTAAACCATAGTATACCCCAGGAGCAATGAGAACACTTAGTGCCCAGATTTTAGTTTCTAAATACTATTCCCTAATAAAGGAATCAGATCTCCTCGAAGAAATAGCTGATTCTGGGACAGATGGAGAGAAAATACAAGATGAGCCTGGAACATCTTGCGGTGCCAGAAAGCAAAGAAGGACTCAAAGTGTGAGATGGTTGGAGCAACAGAATAAATAACATTACCATTGTTTTTTTTTTTTTAACAGTGGTAATGGATTACAACTCATAGAATACAATAAATATTCATAAGTTCATGGTACTAAATGATCAAATAAAGAAACGAGAGAGAAGAGACAGCTTTGTCTTATGGTAGAATTCCAACTAACAAATGTAGAAGGAATAATGGAAATAGAAAATAACCATTAGGCAAACATTAAGTATCAATTGGGACAGGCAAGAATCTTTGACAGATGCTAAAATTTGAGGGCTAAGTATGATGAAAAACAGGATATTTGCATCATCTTAAAGGATCTTTTGCAAGACCATTATGAATTATAAAGGGTAAGTAGTAACTTTATGGAAGAGAAGCATAGAAGATGCCTCCTGACCTAAGCGAATATCATCAGTAATACGCACATCACGAACCTTCAGATACACAGCACTGAGGACAGGGTATCATTCCTGTGGTTTTCTTGCCAACTTAATCTAATTGTTAGAAAACACTACATAAACACAAGTTTAGGTACATTCTACAAAATGACCGGTTACAACTCTCCAAAGGTGTCACGATCATGAGAGACAGAGAAAGACTGAGGAGTGGTCATAGATGGTTGAAAGCTAAGGGGGCAGGATAACTCAATGCAGTGTGGGATCCCGGACTGGCTCTGAGAAAAGATGGAAGATACGGAATCTATAAAACGGAGCCACTTTAACGAAGCTGCTAAAATCACTAACGTTATGAAGGTGGAGGCACGAAGAAAGACTCTGTTCTTGTTCTAACTAGCCTGGGAATTTAAACCTTTTTTTTTTTTTTTTTTGAACTTTCCAGTCCTGCATCAATGTCTGAATATATACCAAATTTCTAGTCCTGCATCAATGCCTAGATCTATATCTGGACATATAACAAACCTCCAGATAACCCTCTGATTACCCCCTTGAAGGACTCTCATATCCACGCCACCTGATTAGCCCCTGAAGGGCCTGTGTATACATCCACCTGACATCTATTATCCAGACCACCAGACAGGACCAGACCTCCAGGCGCCCCTCTTCCAGACAACTGGCATCCATCATCCAGATGGCCTGACATCTGACTGATAACCTGCCTGGACCAATCCTAGGGCTAAGAATGCAGGACTGACAGTTCTCAAGAATGTACTTTTTACTATAAGAATTTTTAACCTTTCTTCTTTGGAACACTTCTGGGTTTTTGCCTGTGTTCCCAGTTTGAAATCTCTAAGACCCTTGAATAAATCTTTATCATTTATTTCTAGCAAATAATAAAAAGAGCCTCCAGACTCTTTTTGAGCTCGTTTAACAGCTCCTACTAGGAAAAGGACATTAGTGGGAAAATTGCTGATTGCTATGGCAGGTGTGGTGTTAATTTTCTGATTCGGGTAACTAACTACTGTGATTATGTAAGGTTCAGCATTAGGGGAAGCTGGGTGAAGGGTGTATTATTTCTTGGAACTCTCTGTAAGTCTAAATTTATTTTGAAAGAAAACATGTTTTAAAAGATAAATGTATAAGAATGTTCTCTGTGGCATCCTTTGCAGCAGTGAAAAACTATAAGTAAGAAAAGTGATCCCCAGTAAGCAATATATATGAACGTAAAGCTTTTCTTCTGGAAAGAATCACAAAAAAAACTAACAGTGGGAAAGAGATTGTTGGAGAGAGATTCACTTTTGTTGGAGAACTGTACCGTTTGCATTTTCTAATCTTATTTTAAAACTATGATTTCAACATTGTCTGAAAGATGGGATTATAAGCCGTTATTATTTTCTTCTTTCTATTTCTTTGTACATATATTGTAATCTTCCCCTCTTTATCTGACTTCTCTGGTTTTAACTGAGCATTTAATAACATACTGATTACGCTGTTTAAAATTTTTTCTTTGGCGGTTACCCTAAAGTTTGCAATATACATTTATAACTAATCTAAGTTCCCTTTCAACCAACATTCTACCATTTCACAGGCGGTGCAGTTACCTTGTAACATTATATCCCAGTTCCTCTGTCTTGTCCCTTATTACGCTGTTGTCATTCTTTTAACTTATGCACATGCTACAAGTCCCGAACACATCACACATCACACATCGTGTTTCCTATTGTTACTTCAAATGGTTATCCATTAGACCAACTAAGAATAACAAAAGATTTTGTTTTACCTTCGTTTATTCCTTCTGTTGTTTGTATGTATATTTTTAATTAAAAATTTTAAAATGTATTTTAAAATTATTTATTTACTTATTCAAAAAAATTTTTTTCTGTCTGTTATATTGTTTTGACATCTTAAAACACCTCTCTGGCTGAAGAGAGGCTGCCTCTTCCTGGGATAGCTAATTCTTGAGCAAAGGGCTCAGCCAGGAGCATGCCTTTGATCTGCAAATTAACCAACCCAGAGCCATGCCTCCCCATCTGGCCCATACATTCCACCTTAATCATCCCAAGGCCAGGTGCCAAGCAACTAGGGACCACCCTTAGGGCCCAAAGCTCCTCAGAATTATTCAAACTAGCCAATCTTAAACTCTTGACTCTGCCCTGCCTTTCTTCTCCTGTGGAAACCTGCTAAAGGTCACGCAGGGCCTGAGTGCTCCCTTCCCTCGCCCCTGTCTTCTGCCTCCTGCCCACCTGCTGGCTTTCCTCTGTATCCCTGTGTGCTGTGCATGCTAAGAACCAGGAGTATAACAAACTTTGTTTTCCTGCCCTCTCACCAAATGTACGCTTGCTTTAGGCTACTTGTTTGACACGCTGGCTTACCCGCACACACCATCATCATTTATGAACTTTGCTGCTGCCGCGGTTTCAAGTTTCCGGCCTATATCATTTTCCTTCCTTCTGAAGAACTTCTTTTAGCCTTTCTGGCAAGGCAGGTCTACTAGCCACGAATTCCCCCGGTGTTTCTTTGGGGGAGTATTTCTCTTTCCCTTTTGAAGCATAATTTTGCTGTGTACAGAACTCTAGGTTGGTGGTCTTCTTTCTTTCGACATTTTAACTGTTTCGCTCCACGGTCTTCTTGCTGGCATGGCTTCTGACAAGAAGTCCAATGGAATTCTTATCCGCGTTTCTCTGTAAGTAAGTTGTTTTTCATTACTGGCTTTCAAGATTTTCTCTTTGTCTCTGGTTTTCTGCAATTTGAATATGATACGCTTAGGTGTCTTTGTGTGGGTGCGTGTGGCATTTATCTGCTTGATTTCCTCTGGGCTTCCTGGATCTGTGGTTTGGGGTCTGTCACTCCTTTTGAAAAATTCTCAGTCATTATCACTTACAAAATTTATTCTGCTCCTTTCTCTCTCTCGTCCTGTTCTGGTGGTCCCATTACACATATGTTATACCTTTCGTAATTGTCCCCTCGTTTTTAGATATTCTGTTCCTTCTTTTATTTTCATTTTTTTTTTCTCTTTGCATTTTAGTTTGGGACATTTCTATAGACATATCTTCAAGCTCACCGATTCTTTCCCTGGCTGTGTCTAGTCTACGAGCGAGCCTGTCGAAGGCATTCTTTATTTCCATTAGTATTTTTATGTCTAGCATTAACTTATGATTCCTTCTTAGAGTGTCCATCTCAGCCTACATCTCCCATCTCTTCTTGCATGTTGTCTACTTTTTCCATTAAAGAGCCCTTAGTATATTAATCATAGTTTTTAAAACATTATTATTTGATAATTGCAAAATCTGTATCATATCTTGAGTCTTGTTCTGAGGCTTGCTGTGTCTCTTCACACTCTTTTTTTTTTTTTTTTAACACGTCTTGCAATTTTTTTTGAAAGCCAGCCGTGATATATCCGGCATGAGGAACTGGGGTATTCAGGCCTTTAGTGTGAGGTTTTATGTTAACCTGGCTACAAGCTGGCTGTCTTTAATGTTTTGTAGTTGTAGGTGTCAGAGGCTTCGGTTTCTCTTAGTTCTTTGCTGTTTCTCGCCTGTTGTTTTTGGTTTTCCCTAAGAATTCTTTCTTTCTTTTTCAATGACAGTTGACATTCAATATTATATTAATTTCAGCATAGTGTCCAGCATAGTGGTTAGACATTTCTATAACTTACAAAGTGATCCCCCGATAAGTCTGGCAACGCCCCCTTCCCCACACACACACCATAGATAGTTATTACAGTACTATTGACTATATTCCCTATGCTGTGAGTTGTTTCTTAATTGGCACCTTTGTCATGCATCTCTCTAAATCGTAATCTACTGTTCTTATACCTGTTGATGTGCTGGTAATATGTTGGGGAGGGGAAGCATTCTACAGTTTTATAATTAAATCTCAGTCGTTTTGTTTTGTTTTGTTTTGTTTTGTTTTGTTTTGTTTTGGTAGTGGTCCTGTGTCCCTGGGCTGTCATCTCCAGATGCATTTCTTAGTTCCCACTCCTGCCCCCACCCTGCCTTCTCAGCTGACACAGGAAGGCTGGAGGTGGCTGGAGTTGTCTCATCACCCTTCACTCAGATCAGATAAGATTCTGCTAAAGCGGTTTTCCTTGGGGGCAGGACTTCTTTGTTATAGACAACATCTGGGTGTATTTTATCAAGGTTACTCATCCCCTGCCCCTGCCAAAAGCAGAAGGGATTTCTCTCCAGTCTTCACGGTGAAAACCGAGTAGGCTCCCGGAAAGAAAACCCACAAACATGTGGGAGTCGCTAGGACTGGGCCCCTTGAAGTTTCTAACTCTTAACTTAGTCCACACGGAGCCTCCAGCAATCCATCAATTACCATCAGAAATGCTCCTGCCAGTTCCAGCTCCCATCACTTCTGCTTTCCACGGAGGCGGTGATTCTCTGTATTTCCTGTCTCTCCACTTTTTAGGGTGAAGTTTGCCCTATGACCTCAGTTCTCTGATAGATCTAAGATTTGCAGTGTGTTCAGCTTTTTCTTATTGTGAGGATGGAAATGATGACTCCCAAGCTCTTTACATGTTGGAGTCGGAACTGGAAGTCTGTGTGTGTGTGTGTGTGTGTGTGTGTGTGTGTGTGCGCGCGCGCGCGTGCGCGTGTATCACTTAGTAAATGTCATCCTGAACGTTTCGGCTTATTGTTATTTGCAAACACGGACTCCTGCCTGAAGGCACTTGCAGTTTGAAGGGGGAGACAGAACCTGTCATTAATTTTGGAAAATTCTTCACCATATTACTTCCAAAATTCTTCTACTCCTTTCTCTCTTCTCTTTCTGTTATTCCGTGACACACGTTACACTTTTTGTAACTGTCACACAGTTTTTGGATATTCTGTCCTCCCCTTTTTTTTTTTTTTCATTATCTGGTCTCTGCTTTTCAGTTTGGGATGTAAATAACGGCATCAGTAAACCAATGGTATAACTGGTGAGAAAGGCTGACCCCCTGCGCTGGAGGTTGTGTCCGCACAGTCTGTTCTGCAGTAGGGACAGGTGTGCTGGGGTCTGAAGGGTACTCGGCAGAGGGGAGCGGTGGCGGGGACAGCCTCCAGTAGAGAGGAGGCCCCAGCTTTTCCAACTCCTGGCCCTGTGCTTTGTCCTCTGTCCTCTGTTCCTTCCCCTTTTAGTCATCCTCATCTTTATCTTGATTTTCAACTTTACTGCATTCATCGAGGCTGTTGACTTGGGGGTTGTTTTTACAGTGGAGCTGCCGCCTGGAGCCTATGCTGGGGGTGGAGAGTGGGGTCTGGTAATCCTCTTCTTCTTTCTCTAAATAAAGCTGCTCAGGCTTGGTTAGTGATTCTGAAAGAACACACCTACCAGGAGAGCTCTGGTCCTTGGATCCTGGTACCACCAACCTCCAGAAAGATAAGCAAAGGTCAGAGCTGGCATCCTGTTTGCTGGTATATGTCCTTGTATGTGTTAAGCATGATGGTATAGCCTGCAAGATAAGCATTATCCTTCTCATTTTACAGACAAGAAAACGGAGGTTCAAGAGAGGTATTCATTTGTCCAGTTTCCAGGCAGCTAGAAAGGTACAAGGCTGGGATTCATACCTAAGTGTCCTAACTTTAAGTCTGAGCTCCCTCCCCTCTACTCCCGCCAGGGTCCAGTGTGAGAGAGTCACATTCTCTGTGGCCTCAGCTGCCAGTGTCTGTCCCCAGATGTACGGGCAGTTAAATCTCCTGTGGGAGATTTAATGGCAGGCCTGTTGGAAAGTTGGCTTGGAGCCTCCATTGTTTCAGCATTTTGTAATCTGGCCCTGGGCAGGGGGTTGGGGGTGGAGGCCACTTTTCATGGGAACTCAGGCACGGAGGGGGTGTGAACCATCAGACTGGGAACGAGGCCAAGACAGCAAGAGGAAAGCTGGGGCCCTGGCCAGAGCTCCTGGCCCTCGGGAGCATCCAGCTGGATGGGGCCATGCGGGCTGGGCCAGATGTGACCCAGAGAAAGTCACAGTTGCTGGCGGCTCCTCGTCTGCAGGGAAGAGAGATGAAGAGCAAAATGACTTGACAATCCAGAGGGTGAGACACTACCATCCGAGAAAACACGGGGGCCTTTGGTCACCCAAGAAAGGAGCCCAGTCCATTATGAGGGAGCAGAGAGGCTTTTTGGAGCGGGGGACCCCTGTGAACTGAGACCTGAGAGCTGAGCAGAAGTTGTCCAGGGCGAAAAGGAAGCATGGCTGTTCTGGTGGCAGAAGCAGCAGGTAAGAAAAGCCTGTAATTGAGGAAATGTCGGACCCATTTGCTGGAGTTTCAAGTAGTTCAGTCTGTCTCGAATGTCAGACGTGAAATACAGTGTAACGAGGAAAGAGGTCAGGGGGTTGGAGATGGTCCAGGCTGTAGAATGCCGCACGGGACATATATTAGGGAAAAAAGTCATCATTTACCTGAAATTCAAATTTAACTGGATGTCCTGCATTTTTATTTGCCAAATCTGGCAAACCCAGCCTTGGGGGCAATTTGGGCCTAATTCCTAGGTAGCGGGGAGCCATCAGAGGCTTCTCAGGAGCATGATGACATGATCAGATTTGCATTTTAACTGGAGATGGGCAGCAGTAGGGACTGAAGGCAGGGAGACCAGCTAAGAGAGAAACTATAGGGATAAAGAGTGGGTAAGACAGATGAGCATTTATTAAAGAGGAAAAGTCGGTGGTCCTTGGTGATCAACTGATTGTGGAAACTGAGGACTGTCAGGAGTGACGTCCAAGTTTCTGGGCAACTAGACAGACGGTGTGACCTTTCCTGAGCCAGGAGCACAGGAAGAGAAGCAGGTTTGGGAGCGGGAAGGAGCCGGGTCCAGCTAACAGTACAAGGCCATCTAAGATGGGAGGTGGGGTCTGGGATGCAGGCGAGAGGCCAGGGCTGGAGGTCAGCACTTGTGAGGTCAGCTTTTGGAGGGAAACCATGGAAACCACGGCAACGGGTGAGCATGCTCAGGGAAACCGTATAAGCTGAGAAGGCCGCGGGACCAAGGATGGAACCTTGAGAAACAGTCACAGTTTAGAGGAAGCGGAAAGAAGAGAAGCCAGCAAATAAGACCCGGAAGCCGGGGCCGGAGGTTTGCAGAAACGCAGGAAGGGTCTTCATGAGACCGTGTGTCCCCCAGAAGCTCAATCAGCAGAGAGTTGGAAGGACAGTGAGTTCGAAAGTCTCAGAAGCTACCAAATCATGTGAGAGCAAAAAATAGTGATGTGGATTTAGCTACTAGAGACCCGACGAGGGGGTGTTTTGGTGAAGAGGGCAGGACCGGGCAGAGAGGCAACTCTCTCTTGAACGCTGGCCGTGTAGGCATGTGGATCGGCCACAGGCATTTTTCCTCTGTCCTTCCTCAGGCTCCGTCAAACTGACAGCAAAGGAATACAATAGATATAACCCACCCATAAGGACAAAGAAGCTGGGACAGGAGGTACCATCAGAAAAAAAGATTTTAACAATCTTTGGAAGATAGGATGCTAAGAAAGAAGTAGGTAAATTCGTGGCTACAACCCAAAGTGCATGCAGAGCAGAGGAGGGGGACAGAGGCCAGTTGTCCTGAAGCCCCTCAGAGAGGCTCAGGTCTTGGAGGGGCCAGGCATGGTCAGAAGTCTGGACACAGAGCAGTTGTCCCCCAGGTCTTACAGGTAAAGATGACCAGGCCCATGGGCAGAAGAGCATCAGTTTCTTCTTGGGGGAACCAAATTGCAAAGACTTATAAATGTCAGACAGAGCCATGAACAGGAGTTAAGAAATAGTCATCTTGAAAGGTAGGACTTCTAGCCCACTTTCCCAGTCCTGATCGCAAAAGGCCCACAGCCAGAAGTCTCCCCAAGTGAGGTATTGGAAGAATTTTCTCCCGAGATCCTAAATCCCGAAGGATGGACGTCCACTGAGGATGGCGATAGAGACCAGGACACCAGTAAGAGCAGGCCGATGCAAGTCTAGGTGACAGGGGGTGGGGCCTGAACCAGGGCAGCTCAGCAGGGAGAGGAGGGGTGCATTCTGGAGATATATAGGAGACAAAGTTTGTGAGAGATGAAGTGGTGGGCTATCTTTCAGAGAGAGAGGGGCTTGTGGGGATAGGAGGCCATTTCCCAATGCAGGAAGCATCTTCGGTGGGCAAGATCCTCAGGGGACAGCCCAAGGAAGGGTCCTAGAGTGATGAGGGGCTTGTCGCATGTTCTGGGCCAGAGATGAGAGCAGAGGATAGAGCTGAGCTGCCCGAGGGACCAGGAAGAGCCGAATTTGGTTGAGAAGCCTGACTCCCTGAGGCTCCTGAGGAAGGGCATTCTTCATCTTGGGCATGGGGATTCAGAGCCAGGAGCTACGCGGGAGGCAGGAGGAGGTGACATGGCAACAGAAAACGAGGATGGTGATGCTCATCTAGGGTCAGCTCCTAGGAGGAGGACTGCGCCTGACTCGGACAGCCTCTCTGGTTGAAATGACTCAAAACCCCAACGGGCTTAAACAAAGCATGTGTCACATCATGGATGAATCTGGCTTCGGGCATAAGTGGATTCAGGACTAAAACAATGTCTCCAGGGTCGCTGGTCCCTTCCTGTTTTGCCTGGGGTGGCTCCATTCTCCAGCTCCCAGGGGCGACTGCCAGCAGCTCCCACTGCCTCCACGCCAAGTCTAGGAGAAGTGACAGTGCTCTCACTTCAGACCTCAAACCAAAGTCCTGCGGTTGAGCCTTGTTGGTCCTGATGAGCCTGACACAGGTCACGGGTCCATCCCCGAACTGATCACTATGGCTAGAATCATGGAAAGCACTGATAGATTTAAACTAGATCATGCGTTCCATCCCCAAGATGGAGTTTGCTACTATGAAACACATGGGCTAGGGCACAAGGTCCCCCCAGGCAAAATCAGGGTATGATTGCTTCTAAAAGAGAGGATGCTGAGCAGCAAATGTAACTGGTGTCTAGAACTGTCACTGGGTCCTGATTCTGGGAACCCCTGAATTCTGAGGACCCCTGATTCTAGGCATTCAGTACATATTTTTGTGGGATAAGCAGACGGATGAACAGACAGACAGATGGATGGATGAACAAGGCATCTTTCCAACTCCCACAGAGAATAAACCATCTTCCCGTTGTGTCTCTCTCTTTATTTACCCTTACCACTAGCACAGCACAAAATCACGTCTTTGTCTTGTTCATTGCGGTCATCCCTAGCATCCGATACAGGGCCTGACACAGAGTAAGGTCTCAGAGGACTTTTGAATGAACAAATAAACTCATCAACGGGCAGATCTCTTGGTTTGGCCACTTCCCCTCTGAGCCTCAGTTTCCCCATCCGCAGCCAGTGGCTTCTGCTCAGGGCATCGGGCAGCCATGGCAGCGTGTTATAGTGGCTCTGTGGATGTGCACATAGAATGTGGACATCACCAGTCCCGGCAGAAGCAGCCTCTCACACTGATCACCGACTTTCCTAGACAACCCCACCCCTGGCATGGAAGCAGTTAATTGCCCTGTTAAAGTGCAGGAGAAATTAAGCAGGACCCCACCCCCTCTCCTGCTTGCCAGATCCAGAATCTAATTGTACAAAGGCTGGAGAACTAATCCATTTAGCCGAAGCCATAAGGAAGGGAAGTGAGGAGTTAGTGATGGCTCCTGGGAGATCAGGGTTTGGAATGTGTTCAATTCCCGGCTGGAAAACTACTAGGAGATGAATCTCGGCCCTACTTAAAGAAGGACGTTGTCATGTCCAAAACCGAATAGGGATAGAAAGAGCAGGGCTTCCTTGGAGGTGGTGAGCCTCCCATCACTGGAAGCATTCAAGCAGACGTAGAGCACCCACTTAGAGGGGATGTCGTACAACGAATTAGAGTGAGTGCTTCCTTCTATCCCTGGATTCTTAGGATTCTAATCCAGCCTATAGTGACAGGGCATCTTCTGGCCACTGTTCAAGGGGCTATATACACTTTCTGGCTCCCTTACTCCTCCCGACAACCCAGAGAGGGAGTTATCCACAGCCCCGTTTCACAAATAAGGAAACCGAGGCTCCACGGGCCCCAGTAGCTTGCCCCAGGTCACTACACAAAAGAGAGTGGGAGTGATAGGCAGCGCTGATTGGTACCGTAGCCCAGGTGCCAGGCCGAGCACCCTACTTATATTCATTCACTGAATCCTCACGACTGTGACTGTCCGCATTTTACGGATGAGAAAACTGACACTGGGAGAGATAAAGTAATTTGCCCAAGTTCAGGAAGTCAGGTAACAGCAGTGTCCAAATGCCAACCCCGGTCTGAGGTCTGCCTGACACTAGTGTCCCAGCTTTTAACCAGAGCAGCAGGTGCAAGCCTTGGTTTCAGGCCCTTTCCCCTGAAGCTCACTGCCAGGATGGCACAGGCCCCCGGCAGAGCGCCTCTCCCACTGGCTTCCCCTTTCCGGAGAAGAACCAGAAGAACCAGAAGAACAAGGGGACGTGGGACAAGCTGCAGCGGTTCCTACAATTCCTAAGATCTTTCCGCCCCCTTAATTCCACCACGGAAGGAGCAGCCACAACAGGGCAGGATCGGCCTTGTCCTGCAGAGAGAGGGGCTCACGTTGCCATGGGAGAGATGCCGTGGTGGCAACTGGGTTCTGGGCTGAGGCCCAGACACTGGCCCTTTAAGGAGCAAAGCTACCCATTGCTCCAGGACAACACAGAGAAGGAAAGTCCCCACTTACGTGGATCACCTACTCTGTGCCAGGTGCTGAGCACATTCGCTCTATTTGGGAGCACCGTAGTGCTCCTTTCTGGCTGGTGCCGGAAGAACAAGGGGCCCAGCGGGAGAGCCCAGCGGCGGGGCCGCAGGGAGGCTGGCTGGCTGATTTGCCCCCCGCGTTGCTGCAGAAAGAATCTTGGGCAGCTTCCAAGGATGCATAATGTACAACCAGAGCAGAAGATGAGAGTGTGAAAAAGAAGGAAGAAACGCAAGGACGGGGGAGCACGAAGGGATCAGGAATGAAGTTAAGACACAGGCCATAAGGATCCGCCGTGGCGGAAATTAGCCCCGCGGACTCAGAAAATTTTGAAGATGGCTTAAGAAATGTCATCTGTTCGAAGCACAAAGAAATGAGGGGGCGCATCCACCAGCCACACCTGAGTGATAATTCATCTTAGTTCTCACTCCAGGTTCTTTATACAACACACGATTTGGTACAATACACGATTTCACGCACAGAATACACACACACACACACACACACACACACACACACACACACCTTTCCAGCAATTGTGTCAAGGTGCATCTTATAAGGTAGATTCGAAAAGTAATTCAAGGTATACATTTTGAAAACAAGGAGAGTCACAGTTAACAATACAAGGTATTGACATCAAAGAAATCAGATATACATTTGAAAAACAGCATTCTTTCAAAAAACAAAGGAAGCATAATTTTGAAGAAGTGAAACATTAAGGATATTTTCGTTAGTTGAGGTGGTAGCTTCTGGGACACGTAGCACGAAGTTCTTTTGACGTGAGATTTGGCGGAGGGGGAGGAGTAGGGGGGCGGTCCCTCATCGCTCTCGCGTTGCCATGGAGGACCACACCCCGGCTCTAAGCTTCCCAGCAGGTGGCGCCAAGAGGGACTCGTAGCCACTTACACGATCTGCAGAATCTATGAATGAAGACAAACCAATCTCTCAGGAGAAGTATGACTTTGGTATTAAGATAAGAACAATCTGCTCCCAGGCCAGGTGAGGGGTGCCCACTGAAGAAGACAGTGGAGAAGACGAGGGCCACTCGGGCCAGGCCAGCCCATCCCTTTCTGCTCCCACCAGGGGGAGTGCGAGCTCCTTGCAAAGATCTCAGGTGTGGAAAGGGAAGGGCCTGGGATCTGAGGCCACGCCAGCCAGAAAGTTAGCGCATGAAAGAGGGGTGGGCTGAAGGTAGGGTGAAGGCAGGTGCCTGACGCCTGGGACAAAGGCCACTTGGCCTGAAGTCTCAGCCTTGCCACTGCCTCGCAAGGGCCCCGCCCTCTGCAGACCTCAGTTTCCTTGCCTATAAAATGGGAGGCGGAGTCCACCAAAGCAGCACTTGGCTTCTCATCTTTTAATGTGCATTCGAATCCCCTGGGAACCTTTTTAAAAGGCAGATTCTGATTCAAGGGATCTGAGATGCGGCCTGAGAAGCTGCGTTTCTAACAAGCTCGCCAGCAGTACCCAGACTGCTGGTTCTTGGATTTGTCTCTAGACCTGCCAATTCTGACCACAGTTTGTTTCTCGAGTTGAGCAGGGAATACTGACCGGGGTTCCACACCCTTCCGCAGAAGTGGTTGTTCATGCATTCACTCAGTTATTTCATTCGACAGGCATTTTTCTGTGCCGCCTACTGGGCCGGGTTCCTGCCTGCTGCCGGGAACATAGAGATGGACCAGACTCAGTGCTGGACTTGAGATCCTCGTGGACATGAGAACCAGAGCTCCGTGTGACCCGTGCTGTGATGTAGGAAGCCCGCCGTGGGCGGTTGTGGGAGCACCAGAGAGGCCCCCAGCCAGACATGAGGGGGCAGAGAAGGCTTCTCAGGGGAGAAGAGTCCTCCACCTACTCTTAATGAGTACAGGCCAAGATGAGGGTGGGGAAGGGGAAGTGTGTTCCGGGCAGAGGAAATGGCTTGTGTGAAGGCCCATGGAGGAGAGAGGCAGGCTGATTGTGCAGCAAGAGGGGCCACGCACAGACGCACATGGCAAACACACCAACACACGCGTGCACACACATGTGCACGCACACACACATTCAGAGCTGCAGATGTGGGGAAGAAGCAGCATCCTGAAAGAGATGAGAATTCTTATTCCCGGAGCCTCCGTGAACTCCCATGGGAGGGGGTTGTTGTGGGATGGTTTCCATGGCAGCTCTCTGCTTTCCTCCCAAAGACTCTGCAAGGATGACTTCCAAGGCTCCTTCAACTGCATGGCCAAGGTTCCCTCAGCTCTAGAGGCCACCCCTATCCCCACTTTGGTCCCCAAGCTCGGGAGAACCTGACCCCAGGGAGTGTCCTGTCACACACAGGGCCCACACTTAGCCCACCCTATCTACCTCAGACCCTGCCTGTCCTTCCCCACCCTTGGCCCCCTACAAGCTTCCAACAACTTTGAAAGGCAGGTGTGGATGCCCACTATAGAACTGACTGAAACTCAGAGAGAGGCAGACGTTCACCCAGGTTTGAATTCTTTCCACGTGGAGCGAGGCGGGGGAATTGCGGTCTACAAAAGGCAAGGTCCTAGACTCCCCTTGCCTGGCCTCCGCCCTGAGCCCAGAGCATTCATTCATCCATCCAATTCATGCACATCAACTGCTAATGAGCATCTACTGAGCACCTACAGTGTGCCTGGCCCCATGCCAGCTCTCAGGGACACAGGCCCAGCCCCAGGAGCTCACAATCTAGTTGGAGAGACAGACTTGAAACAAAAAAGCAAATGAACACATCGAAGCCCTTTGGGTGTTCATGGCATGGGCACTCTCCCCGCTTCTGGCTGCACTGGGGAGTCCTGAGGGAGGCGATCTGAGAACACAGGTCTAGGAGTTGGAATCTAAAACCCCATTGCTGCAGAGTGAATGCTCGCGTCCCCCTTGCTCTGTCTGGAGCGCTCACTCTGGGGAAGCCAGCTGCCATGGTGAGAAGACACTCAGGTAACCCAGTGGGGAGGTCTACATGGCCGTTGGCAAGAAACCGAGCTTTCCTGTCAACAGCCTACACCAACCTGAAGTCTTTACTAAGTGTTTACTTGCTTGTGCTCTGCATTACTGAGGGATTGTGGTATGAGTGAGCCATCTTGGAAGCAAACCCTCCAGCCGCAGTCAAGCCTTCATTCAAATGATGACAGCCTGGTTCATGCTTCATTGCAAACTCATGAGACACCCCAAGCCAGAATCCCTCAACTTAAGTTGCTCCAAATTCGTGACTCACAAAAACTGTGGAATAATCAATGTTTTTTGTTGTTTCAAGCCACAAAGTTGTTGTGGGGGGTAATTTCTTAAGCAGCAATAGATAGATAGCTAATTGGAATGGATCAGATACATTCTAATCAATATAATCCTGGAACTGACCAGGTATTGATCAGATACAAAAAGAGAAGTAAAGATATTTCAAAACAATGCAAGCTGGATATCTCACCATTTGGGAGAGGAATTTCAAATATGGGAAGAGGGAAAACTAGAAGGAACTCTGTAATGTTGGATAGAAATTAAAGCCCACAATAGCCAATATGTGTACACATAGATGTAGAAATAAATGTAGCTGCAAATGTATGTGCATGTATGTGTATAAATAGACATATAAACACTCATATATTCCTAGCTGTGTCCCCTGAGCTCAGAGCAGTGACATTCCAAGAGCCGTGGGCACACCTACTGCCCAGATCTTGGTTTCTAAATATTCTCCATTAAGAAGAACCAAGACTCTTTAGGAAAATGACTGATTCCAGGTCAGGGAAAATAAAAGATGAGCTTACAATGTCATGTTGTGCCAAAAAGTGAGAAAGCGTGTAAAGAATAAAAAGACATGTTAAAAGGAGTACCCGTTGGCCAACTCTGGAAAAATCTGAGCATCAAAATGAATATCGATGATAATAAAACGGATAATGATCATATGGTATATTGCTTTAACCCACTGAATGAAACAGGAACATATAAGGCTATACCGATATGAATAAATTGAGAGTTTGATAAAGAGTTGGATATTTACAAAATTCAAAGTAACTGCCCCACAAAATACTTATTAATTACAAATGGAAAAAGTAATTTTACAGTGGAGCAGTCTAGCAGACACAACCTTATTCAAGCTATCAGAAACAAGACAAATAAAAATCCATAGGATGCCATAAAAAAGAATGCAAAACATCACCTCTGTGGTGTTCTTGGAGATATGTGAAGATTTTACTAATTTTTTGTCTGCTTGTGGCATCAGTTACTGAAAGAGGGACTGTGGATGTGTCTGTTTCTCTTCCGTTTTGCTTTATGTTTTTTAAGACTACGTTATTAGTTGCATGCATATTTAAAATCATAGTATCTTCTCGATAAATTGAACTTTTACTTTTTTTTTACTGTGAATAGCCCTGTTTAGCTTTAACATTGCTTTTTTTCTCTTAAACTCTACTTTTGCTGATATTAATGTAGCTACACCAGTTTACTTTTGGTTAGTATCTGCATGGCATAACTTCTCCCATTTTTTTACTTTCCTCATGTGTGTAGCCTTATATTGTACATCTCTCTTATAAGCAGCATATGTGTGATTTAAAAAAAAAAATGACATGCTATTGTCTTTCAATTGGAGTATTTAATCTGCTTACGTTTAATATAATTGCTGTATATTTGGCATTAGGTCTCTCATCTTATTTGTCTCATATATTTGCTATTACTTTTCTCTCCTTTCTCGCCTTCTCTTGCCAACCCGAAATTACATACCTAGCAAAAAATAGCTTTCAAAAATGAAGATTAAACAGATACTATGGACAGATAAAAACTAATGATTTGTCACTAGCTTACCTCCAACAAAAGAATTAGTAAAGGATGATTTGGGGGCAGGAGAAAATGGGTTCCAGATGGACACTTGGAGACACAGGAAGAAATGAAGACTGATGAAGAGAGAAAATATGTGATTAATCTAAAGAAATATTGTCTGTATAAAACAACAATAATGTCCTCTTGTGGAGTTTGAAATATATAAAGGGTGAAAATGCCAGATGGTACCAGATGACAATAGCATATAAGTCAGGAAGGGGTTAATGGAGTTTTAAGTGGCCTAAGGTTCCTGCGTTTCCCCTCAAGTGGTAAGAGTACTAATTTATATTAGACTTTAATAAGTCAAGGACACTTATTGAAATCTCTAGGGTAAGAACTAAAAAAATGGAAAACTAACAAGCTAATAAAGAGATGACATGGATTAATAAAAAAAATACCAAATCCATTGAGAGTAAGGTGAGAAAGGAGAGAAAAATAAATATATTTTTTTACCCCCCAAAAGTAAATCATTAAAGACATTACAAAGGTAATAAAAATGTTCTTAAACTGTGGTAGGCACACAACACTCACTTTGACCTGATTCATATACTTTACATATATTAACCGAATATTCTTTTATCTCTACTCCATAGCTCATAAAAACAAATTTTAAAAAAAGCAAATGGCAGAAGACTGGGCATATATAATACGATCTCATTTGCATACATATGTATATATACATAAAAAAGAAAAAACAGGATACGGGTGGGACGATCAGAAATTTGTACATATTTTTTATGTAGAAAAGAATCTGGAAGCCAAACGCAATCAGTGCTTGTCTGTGGGGGTGGGGGAACGTGAATGCTGGGAGAAACTGTACATTTTGCCTTATAAACCATCTACGAAGTTTGCGCAATTTATTCAGCATCATATATTACTTAAATCATTACAAATCACAGAAGGCCGCAAATATACTTCTATTTTGAAGAAATAAAATTCAAAAATGTCATTAGAATAGGCTCTGGTGAGCCTTGCAGTCGGGAAAGGCTTTTATGATGTGGGTTCATTTCCTCTCTCCAGAGTTTAGCACCTCGAGTTTAGTGACCGATTCTTGCTGTCGTGACCCGCCTCGTCCACACGGTGGCGCTGCGGAGCTAGCCTAGCCGCTCCCAGCTCGGAGGGCAGGTGGGGGGGAAGTTGGGGGTGAAATGGGAGGGAGTGGGGCGCTGTCGTGGTGGGGAGGGGGCGGCGCATCTTCATGAACAGATTTATTTCTTCAGCATGCCGCCCACAGCCTTACCAGGTGGCATCCGGATCGCTCGCACGCAACAATTCAGTCGCCCCCGTAGGTGGCTGCAGAGCATCCGGAGCATTACAGCGCCAGCTGCCAGGCCATTACCCAAGCCGTGGTGCCACCCAACCCACTTCCCTGCCCTGAGTTAAATGCCCTGGTGCCTCCCGGTGACAAGACTGGATTCCCAGAGCACGCCTGCGGGGCCCTCACAGGGCTCGTTAAATTGTTGTTGGGACCTGTCTCCAGAGGTAGTGAGTGCTAGGTCCCTGGAGAAGTGGAAGTCACGTTGACCCACCTCACCTGTCAAGGGAGCCACAAGAGGGTGGAGGGGATCCCGCCTTGGATTAGACAATCTCCGGGTCCCTCTGGGCTGAGATTGGGTGTTTCTGTCTCTGGATTCTCACACATGCGAATCTGAGCAAGTCACTCCCTGCTGAAGACACTCCCTCCATGGTTCCCCTTCACCCTGAGGAGCCTGACTCCTGAGATTCTTCATCCCCAACAACCAGCGGCCCCCCAACACACCGCCCCCTCCTGGCACCCCAGTGCATGCTCCATCATACTGAAATCTTCCACGCCTTCCCATCCGTCAGGCCCTCTTTTCCTCCGAGCCTTCCACATGCTGTTCCCATTCACTCCAACAGTTGTCCACCCCCTTTTCTTCTTGGCTAACTCTGCCTCATCCTTCAGACCTATAGTTTAAATATTGCTTCCCCCTAGAAGCCCCTCTGATCCCCATGGACCTCCCCAGGCTTCCCTCTTCCAATATCACACTTGATTCAAATTATATATTCACTGCTTTCCTCCCTCATTGGACAGTGGGCCCCGTGAGGGCAGAGGCCTGTCTGCCTGGGCTGTCACTGCTCCCATGAGACACCTAGTAGGTGCTCCATGAACCACTGTTGCGTGAACATGAGCATGGCACCACGGGGGCCCTTCCTTTTGAGGTGCCCCAGGGGCGTGGCACGAATACTTTGCAAGCTGTGGATGGGGCTGATATGGGAGGGACAGGGTACAATTTCGACAGCTCTTCCAGAGAAACCACTGGGCTTCTGCTGCCGAGGACACAAACCGCAATGGCTGGCAGCTGCCAGGGCCCCTCCTTAGCACACAGCAGGTGGCTGGACACAGGCTGACCTCAAGCAGCACCAGGGAAGAGGTGTATGTGTGACTCGGCTCCGGCCGGCTCTGCTTGCCATCCTCCCCACACACGCAGTCGCCGACCAGACCCCGATGTCCGGCTGATGTTGGACATCTCCCCGGAACATCCTCAGCACCGTAAACTCATCTGAATTCATCATTCTTCCCCAACCCGCTGGTTCCCAACCCCCCAAGACACTGTGCCTTCCTCCCTCTCCCACCCACTCGCCCTTCACCAAAGCCTGGTCTCTAATGAAAGACCCCGCCATCTGCTCGGCTGACCTCTCCAGGGTCCTGTGAGGACAATACCCCCTCCACATCCGCCTCTCATACCTCCCGCACCCAGCACCTCATATTACAGCCAGACTTATCCACTTTCAGTTCCCCAAACGAGACGTGACTGCCCTCTGCTCCTGGCCTTAGTGCTGACCCTTCAGCCTACACATCCCTGACTCGCACTGTGTTTCCAAACCTGGCGGTCAATATGGAGTCCCTGGCTCATTCGGCTGCTCAGGGTCACCTGACACAGCTGGCATGCCCTCCCCGAGTCCTCTTTCTCCTTCTGCTCACTGGCTGCTCCTTCTCAGTTCTCTCGACAGGTCCGTCCTCATCTCCCTGCCCTCAGAGGTTGGCTCGCCCTGGGACTGGACCCTGAACCTCCTCTCCCCTCCATCTACTCTCTCCCTCGGTGCGGGCATACAGGCACGTGACTTTAAATCCCCACTGCATGCTGACAGCAGCCATGTTTCTACCTCCAGCCTGTACCTGTTCCCCTATAACCAGCTCCACCCTATAACCGGCTCCTCACCTCTCCCCTTGATGGCTTATGCTCACCTCTAACTTAATGAGTTCAGGTCAAGCTCTCATTCAAATTCCCTTCCTCCAACCAACTCCTCTTCTAGAGTTGCTATCCTTCGGGTCCATGAAGCCAAAAACCTATGACTCCACATCCAATCTATCAGGAAAGCCCATGATTACCTGCAAAATATGCAGCGTCCCACCCTTTCTTCCCACGTCACTTAACCACCTGGTCCAAGAGCTCTTGTCGAGTCAAGTTCGGTGGCCTCCCGACCTGTCTCCTTGCTTCAGCGCTGGCCCCCTTCAGTCTTTTCCCAACCCAGCATCCAGCCTGTAATTCAGGCCACGCCAGACCTCAGCCCCAGACTCCACAGGCTCCTCCTCACATGGGGTAACAGCTAAGCCCTTGCTGCCTGCAAGACCCTCTAGTGCTGACCTTCTCCCCCGCTACCCCAGTGCTGGCCTCCTCGGCTGGTCCCTGAATGTCCTGTCTCAGAGCTTTTGCACTGGCTCTTCCCTCTGCCTTTGACACTCCCACCCCCCATGTCTGCACAGCTCCCCCTCCACTGCTGTCTGATCTGTTCAGAGAGGCCTCCCCTGACCAGTCTGCACACGACTCACCTCCCAGTACTTCCTGGCCTCATCTTCCTTCCTAGCCCTTCTCACCCCTCGACACATCGTATTTGTTTATTGTCTGTCTCCTCCACTAGAAGGTAGATCTGGGAGGGCGTGGATTTTTTATTCTTGTGCTTCTTGCTGTATTCTCGGTATCTGACACATAGAGACCCTCCTTCGCCAGACGGAGAAGATGAAAAAGGCAGGAATAGAATTGAATTCATTTCCAACACCAGAGTACTCAAGCCACGATCAGTGCTCAACACATACGGAAGATATAGATGGATGGGTGGAGGAAAGGTGTGGGGGAGGGACGGGGGATGGAAGAACAGGTGGATGGGTGGGTCAGGGGGTTGGATGAGTGGATGGGTGGAGGAAGAAATGGACCCAGGTGTTGACTGGGCAGGTGTTGTCCTAGGCCCGGCTCTGCAGGAGGAGGCAGGTCTGTCTACCTGGAGACACCTGAGCCTCAGAGTCATTTAGGAGCACCTGAGATGCTCAGGTCCCAGATCCCGACTGGCCCCTGTAGGGCTTCCCAGGCCCAAGCAGGACGGACATGCTTATTACCAGCAATGAGAAGAAACTGCTCCAGCATGTCACACTGATCCAAATTTTAATTTTTCATGCCTTTCGACACAGCAATTCTGCTTCTGAGAATCTCTCCAACAAAAATAATCAAATTGGTGCACAGAAATAGATATGGATCCTGAGAGGGTCATGGCAGCACCACTAGTCATCACGTAAAACAGGGACCAGCCCGGACGTCCTTCAGCAGAGGACCACAGGGTGAACGGCAGCGTGGCTCACCACACGGAGCTTGGTGGCCAGCACAGAAACCAAAGAGCTGGATTCGCGTGCTGAGATGGGAAGATTCGAGACCGAGTTGCTAAGTGATCAAAGCACATCATGGAACCTTCACGGGGAGTGAGCATGTGTGGTGTGAATGAACGCAGCGTGCGTGCGTGTGTGTGTCCACACGTATATGTCGATGGGCATGTCCACACGTACACGTCGATGCGCACGAGAGAGGGGTTGGACTCACACGCCGCCTCCTCACCACGGCCACTCCTCACCACGGTCACTCCTTAATGCATGTACTTCTTGATCAATTTCTCTGTTAACGGCAAGCTTTCACTCCTGTGCCATCGGACGCACATTTTAAAAGAAATTGCCCGTAGGTATGTTTCGGCACCTGATCGACACCCACATTTTTCTAGCTTCTTGGTGGTAGACAGTGGTTCGATGGCAGTTGGGTTGGGTGGACGGTGGGTTGATGGGTTGACGGTGAGTCCATCGCCCAGGGTGTGGGTGTGAGAACTGTAACCCAGCTCTGACCAAACCAACCCCGAAGCATCACTCAGGCCCTCAAGGCTCCCTTCTACCCGACCTCCCAAGCACATAATAGCAGATGCAGCTATCTGCCTATTTTTGCACGACCTGTAAGCTAAGGAGGCTTTTGATATTTTTTTAATGGCTGGGAAATAATCTAAAGAAGAACGCTATCTCATGACACAAGAAATCTTGTGAAATTCAAATTTCAGGTGAACGAATGAAGTCATCTTGGCACACAGCCACGCACATTCATTTACGTGTTGTCCGTGGCTGCTTCTGAGCTACGGTGGTCGGGTTAAGTCGTTACAACAGAGGCTGTGTGGCCCGCAAAGCCTCAAATATTTACTATCTGTCCCTTTAGGGAAAAAGTTTGTTGATGCCTGATAGATAGTCTGTTTCATCCAAGTAAATCAGCAAGCTACGTGGCCCCACTGCTTGGCCTTTGCTCTCTCAAGTCTATTCGCCCTACGTGCCCACTCTCTTTGCGTCTCCCTTTGTCTACCGGCTGGAAAACTAGCCGCCCTGAAAGGTCCCTTCCAACCCCCTCGTGACCTGGAGGACACGCTCGCTCTGCTGACCCCCACCGCCCTGCTGATGCCAAGTGTCCCTCCCACCTTCCCATCCCCTGTGGGCAGGGCGTCTGATTCATTTCTGTGTGTCTCCAGCACTTGGCACAGTTTCTGGCTAACGTTTGCTGAATTGCATGGATGGCCGTCATGGCCTTGTCGGTAAAATGCTTCCAGGCTTCTTGAGTTTTTTCCTGATTCACCACAAAACGTGGAAGGGAGCCAGGAGGCAGGGCAGGGGGAGGGCGGGGTCAGGTGGAGTGCAGAGAGCTGATGATCTCAGGGGCATCCCCAGGGCAGAAGCCTCTGTGTGACCACGCAGAGCAAGCTGGGACGGGGCGGAGCAGCAACAGGAGGACATGGTGTGACTCCACTGAGACGGGACCTTACTCGGAGTCAGAGGAACTCTGCTGGGTCCCTGGGTCTCTGGGAAGCCCGAGGTTCTCTTAGGGTGGTGCTCAGGCACTTGGGCACCTCCAAAGCCGAGCTCTGGGGGCTCTGGGAAGAGGTGAGCTCCCCCTCAGGCAGGCCGGCCTGGTCTCGTCCCGCTGCTGGAATGCAGAGTGTGCCAATGTCTCCAGGGCTTCCTGGAACCAAGGCAGGGCCCTGGGACCCGGCAGCCAGGACACCTCTTGTCAAGCCCCGTTGTTCATCAGGAAATGGATGATTTTAGGAAGTCGGAGGACCCCCAGACCACCATCCCCGTCCCCACAGCCTGGAAATCCCCTCATTCCGGCATTTATGAGAGCTCGCCTTCTTCCCGGAAAGGTTTGAGGTTCTTTGATGATAATCCAGCCTGAAGCTTGTGCGGCGTGAGGAGGGGTCTGCTGCGGGACCATCGTCACCACTGGGTCCAGGCCCTTGACCTTCTCGACAGTGCCACAAAGGACTCGATTTTCTCACCCTGCCCCAGAATGTGGGCTTTGCTCCTGCCGCGTCCTGGCCGGCCATGCAATTCAGCTGGTGAGCACTGTCCTTCTCTGAGTCCTGGTCTCTTCCCTGAGAGCAAATGAGAACTCGCCGGGGCGCCCATGCAGGCAGGGAACTGCGGTCGTCAGGAGACCAGCCCCTCTTGCTCCCTGGAGCCAATGACAGGGCCAGCCTGTGACGTGCCCTTGTCCCCTGCCAGCTGGCTCAGAACTTGTTAAAAGATGCCAACCCTCAGTTTCAAGCCCTTGGAACAAGCCAAGAAAGCAGAATCCACCCTAGCCTGAAACACAGGAGACCGGCAAAAGGCCATTGTTTGGAGGGGCCCAGGATGTAAATTGAGGCCATGGGGGGCCAGGGGTGGGGGGTAGGAGGCAGGCTGAAGGCTGGCCCGGAAATTCCTTCTCCACTATCCTGCCCTACCTCTATGTCTCCCTGCCACCCTCACCCAGACAACCTCCTTTTCTCTTCGGCTGGGAGGCACTGCTGGGTGCTCCATGGTGCCAGTGGCGCCTCTAGTCAGGCAGACATGGTCGCAACCCCTGGCTCTGCCATGTCTCAGGGACTCAGTTTTCTCATCTGTGAAATGGGACTCAGAGAACCTCTTTTAGAAAGTTGGTGAGTGAGGTGCATAGAGAATGCCGGGCTCTCAGTAAACACCCCGACCCCCCCAAATAAAACATGCAAGTAGAGACCCTCTGGTCCTCCTCCTCAGGTCCCAGCCCTGAATGAGAAGGGAGGACCCAGTCCAACCAGATAAGCATTAAGATTCAGGGAGAGATTCAGAGAGAGAAGCATCTCCATGTGAGGTGCCCTGGTGCCCTGTGAAAGCTCATGGAATCGTATCTTCAGAAGTCAAGGCAGGAGGCAGTGGCGGGAAAGCAACAGTTACAGCTAACGCTTCGTCCCTCCACCGATATGTCATCCAACACATATTTATTGGGAGTCCACTCTAGTGGGCACTGTCCTAAGTGCTGGGGGCACAGCATGAAGCAGGGAGGGGCTAACAAATGATAGGCAAATAAATATGTAACTTAATGGCAGGTGGGATCCTAAGTGCCAGCAAGAAAAGCAAGGCTGAGGGGAGGGGCTGGGGGCGGAGATGGGACATGATATCTTAGGGAGGGTGATCAGGGGTGGCGTGGGCCAGAGACCGGAACATAGCTGGGGGGAGGCTCGAGGGGAATGTCACCCAGGCAGAGGAAGTGGCCAGGCTCTGGGGTGAGAGAGTGTGGGGCTGGTGGGAAGGGTGGGGAAGGAAGGGGGGAGAGTAAAGGGAGAGGGGGCAGGAGCGAGGAAGGGAGAGGGAGAGAGAAAAGAGGGGACAGGGAAGGAGGGAGACACAGTAAGGAGAGGAGAGAGGGAAGGAGATGAGATCGTGCAGGGCCTTGAATGCCATGCTGTAGACTTTAGATCGTGAGTGCTTCCCCTGGCCGCTGTTCTGCGTATACCAGTCCGTTAATTCTCCTATCAGCTCTCCGGGGACTCTCCTTATCCTCTGATTACAACTGAGGAAACTGAGGCACTGGGGAGTGAAATCATTTGCCGAGGGTCACCCTGCTGGCGAATGGGAGCTGGGAGTTGGACCCAGACAGGCAGAGCTGTCCTCCCCTGAGAAACCCACCAGGATGCTCGGGAGCAGACTCAGGACCACGTGGGTCTGTGTTCCGTGGAGGAGCTGTGCGGGGCAGGCTGGGAGTGCTCCAGCTTGGGTGGGACTCGGAGGCCCCGGGAGGAGCGTGGCATTGTGGGCCCCCCAGGGACTCAGTTTGGCTTTGGGTAGCAGGATTTAGCTAGGAAATCAGAATCTAGGGCAGGAAATAACTTGAAAGCTCACGCAGCTCTGGACGATGGATGTCTCTAGGCCCTGGTACATACAGTAGCGTTGCCTGTCTGATCCCCTGTTGTCTGCTTGTCTAACTCCTCCTCATCCCTCACCACCCAGCTTGGCGGGCCCCTCCTCCACAAAGGCTTTCTGATTCTGCTGAGCAGATGGCTCTCCTCCAGCCTGGCTTTAACCTGTACATACCCTGTTGTAGCACTTAGATCCCTGGGTCCATTCTTTCTTTATGCGTCCGGCGCCCAGGCTTGGCCCAGCCCAGGGCATTGCAGAGGCAAAGAGAGTGCGTGGGGCAGACACAGCGTCGTCTCCATGCCAGCCTCCTGGCCTCCTCTTCCTCTGCAGGGAAGGCGATGAATATGCTGATCATGGGTGCCCGTCTTTCTCCTTCGCCCATAGCTGGGCTCTCTTCCCCCGACTTCTTCCTGCTGACATTCTTCCCTGTAGCTGGACTTAGGGCCAGCTGCCATCAGTGACTACTCGGCTCCCTTTTTTTCTTACATGAAACAACAGATCAAGCCTGGAACCAGGAGATTTCTGCTGCTTCTGGAATAGGCACACTGGGCTGTACCCAGAGCTTCAGCTTCCAGATCTGGACCCACCAGGCCCATTGCTCTGTTGACCTCCAGTCCTACAGCCGGGAGAGGCCCCCTCGACTTCTTCACATGTCTGTCTAAATGTTCCACAACAGAGTCTGAGTCCCCCACCCTCAAATCCCCTCCTTCCGGGTCTCTCTCTCCCCCCGCTCCCCACTCTGTAATCCAGTCCAGGCGCTTAGCCCAAAAGCCTCAGAGTCACCCCGCAGCCCCATCCTCTGCTCCCTTCTCCCTCCTCCACCGCTGATGGCTCAGCCACACCGGAGGGCCTCACGTGTATCCTGGATCCGTCTGCTTTTCTCCATCCCTCCAACAACACCCTGGTGGGGTCACAGCATCTGTCCCCTCAAAGACGGCAGCAGTGTCTTACTTGGCTTCCCCGAGTGTACTCTGACTCCATCATGGGCCACTTTGTACACAGCAGCTTTTCATGTCACTGCCCTGGCCCACAGGCCCTCTGTGAAGTAGCCTCTGTGGCCTTTCTCTTCTCTCAGACCATTTTCCGGCCCCAGCCATGCTGGTCGTCGTTCTGACCTTCCTGCTCCGCCCAATTTTTCTGGTTGTTCTCCCCCAAAGTTGCTGGTCAGGTCACTGCTCAAATGTCATCTCTCAGACAGGCCTTTCCTGGCCCCCTGACTGCAAGCAGTGTTCTGTCATGTCCTGTCACATGGCCCTGCTTTAATTCTCTTCTCCGTCTGAAGGTGTGTGTGCCTCCCCCAGCTAGAGAGCAAATGACCCGAGAGCAGGGGCGCTGTCATCGAAGCCCCTGGCACAGGGCTGGGGACAGAATCAGCATTCCATGGCCGTTGGTGAAATGAGTCAAAGAACCAGATGGGGCTTGAATGCCCCTTGCTGCCATGTCGTCAATGCACAAACGCCGGCAGGTTTTGACCCAGGAATTTCATCCTGGAGAGCACGAGACAGATGTGCACAAAGTATGTTTGAGATGTTCGCGGCAGTGTTGTTTGTCAGCCTGAATGACTGGCGACGACCTAGGTGTCCATCCGTAGGGCAATGGCTCAAATCAGGTATGGCACAGCCAAAGGGCGGAATGGTGTGTGACCACCGAAGAGGAGGAGATAGGTCTGCCTGCATTGTCGTGTCGCCAGGGAGGGAAGCAGAGCCCAATGTTCAAGACGGATTTATTGTAAATAAATGTCTGGAACCCAGAGCTCTGGTTGCATTTAAAACATGTCGAATTCATAAAAAGAGGGAAATGCATTGGGAGGCTGGGAGCTGCCAGGCGAATCCTCCCCTGACCTTGACCTGTGAGAAAGTGAGGCCTAGGGAGGAAAACCTGGCCGTGGCTCACACTACTGCCTGGAGGCACAGCCAGAACTGGGGCCCAGGTCCCCCTCCCACCAAGCCAGTTCTGCTCTCAGCAGGTTCTGGGGGAACAGCCTGGTGACAGGTGCATCCTGAGCCTCGCCATCTATAAAATGGGATCATATTCTCTCCTATCTCCATTATTTCTTTATAGGCTGTCAGGATGATAAAAGTTTGGGTAAGGGTGAGTATTACGCTTTCCTGAGTGCTTAAGACACACCTGCCCAGTCCTGTCCTGCTCTAAGGCTTTGATGCACCTTAGCCTATGGAATCTACAAAACCAGCCTGTGAGGAAGGGCTCTGAGTAGCCCCATTCTACCAATGAGACTCCCAAGAATGGAGTAACTAGCTCAGTGTCACCTCGGTGGCAAGCGGAGAGCCTAGACATGAACTCAGGTCGTTGATTCCAATCCCACTACACTATATCTAGAAAGAGATTGCATGGGTCCCAGAGTCCCTGGAAGCCCCAGGGCCCTGGAGAGCTGGGAGAAACCCCAATTCCCAGACCCCTCCCCCACCTCAGTCTGCCCCCGCCACACCCACTGAGTAGGAGACCAGGGAACCTGGTGCTTGCAGCTGCCTGGGTAGGGCCTGGCCTCCCTGTAATTAAGTCAGTGGGAGGATGAGAGCTGGCACCTCTGTCATCTAAGGGGTGGGGAGGGGTGAAGGGTGACAGAAAGAGCTTCCCCGAGGCCGGGCCAACCACATCAGCAGTCACTGGCTGCTCTGGGAGCAGCTGGGTGGCCGTGGGTGACTGGGAGGGGCCCAGGTAGGTTTTTCCCTCCCTGCTGCCCCTGGCCCGGGCCCTCCTGCCAGCCTCCTGGCTCATCTCCCTGTCTCTCATCTCCCTCCTCTTGATGGTGCTTCTGGCTCAGCACCAAGGCCATGTCTCCAAAAGGCTGGTCACCAAGGCTCCGCATCTACGGTTCTAGCAACACTGTGAGGCGGGCAGGTCTCTCCTGCTATAATCACAGAGCATTCCAGAGAAGACTGGGAACAGGCTGCTTGCAGGAATAACCACGCACCATCGGAAAGGAGGCCATTCTCTGCAACAAATGCTTCCTGGGGCTGCATGTCACCCTTGGACCAAGCCCACGCCCCAGGCCGTCATTCAGGTCCTTCTTGCTCCAGCCCCAGCCCCAGCCAGCTCATCTCCCCTGACATTCTCTGTCACTCGTCATTCCCCTTTAAGTGCTACCTTCCTGCCTCCATGCTTTGCTTGTGCCATTTCCTCTGCCTGGGATGCCCTCACCTTCCCCTGCTCAGCCAATCCAAATTCTGCTCTTCTCTGCTCAGTTCACATGCCTCCTCATCCAGGCAGCCTTCCCTGATTGGGCCCAAATGATGTAGTCCTTCTCCTCCAAGCATAGGGCACTGTTCTGTAATCTGCATCTAACGCATCTTTGTCTTTCCCCCTCCCTCCCAGTCCCCCCCGCCATCTATCGGCACCAAGGCTGTGACCCCTCTGGAGTCCAGGCCTTTCCTGCAGGCCGCTCATAAGCCTTGGACCGAGGTGACACTGAGCTACCGCTCACTTCACCTCTCTAAACAGCATTGTCCTCATCCATAAAATAGGACAGCCAGAGTTTCTGCTAGGGGAATCACTGGGGAGTGCATGAGACAATGTGGGTACATGCTCGGAGCAGTGCCCAGCTCTGGTGACCGCACGATGAGTGGTACCCAGTGTTACAGCTGTTCCTGTTGTTCCAGTAGCCAGAGAGGGCTTTTTAAAGGACCCGTGGACTATCCTTAGGGTCAGGCCCGAGGTCATGTCCGTGAGGCCCTGCCTGATGCTCTCCTGCTCCCCTCTCTCATCCCATCTCTCTGCACCATCTCCCTCTCAACCACCTGGAACTAATCTGGGGGCACTAAATGCCCCGTGTACCCCCTCAATCTGAGGCTTTTACATAGGCCACTCCCTTCATCTGACACATTTCCCCCGCTTGCTCCCTCTTTCTTTACCCGGCTAACTTCTACTCAGCCTCTAGGGCCTACCTTAGGTGCCCATTCCTCCAGGAAGCCTTCCCTGACCACCTCCTCCAGCCAGATGAGGCATCTCTTCTCTGTGCTCTCACAGCACTCACCCCACACACTGCATTGCAATAACTTGTACCTGTGAGCTCCACGAGGCGAGACTAGCTAGCTCCCTGCGGCAAACTGAGCACCTGGCACGGTGTCTGGCACGGAGAAGAGGCTCGAAAAAATTTTAGTGACTAACTGAATGGATGGATGAGTCAATTTCTGCATCCCCCACACTGCAGGAAATGTCTGTAGAACAGATTTGAGTGGGAGGTTCCAGCAGGGCCTGGGAGAAACCCCTGGGGTTTGGGTGCTGGGTGGCATATGGAGCAGACCCCCATCCCCTCCCATGGTGGGGTGGCCTCCTTCGTCCCCACAGACCCCCGGCGCCCCGGAGCCAGCTTCCAGATGCTAAGCCCCAGCTCAGCCTTACCTCTTAGCTTTTCCATCTGCACAGCTGGGCCAGATCCCCACAGCCAGCGTCGCGGGCAGCCAGGCCAATCGTCCCCAGCGTCTTCCTATTTTAGACATCTCACTGCCTCGGTCCCTTCTAATGTTTCCAGCCAGGCTGCAGGGGGAGGAAAAAGAGGCTACTGCTACTTTAAATGTACTGTATGAAGGCAAGGGCTGGAAAGGGGCCTGCTTGCAGGAGTACCCAGTCATCTAGTTGGAAAAGCCGCCAGATGGAATACAAAAGGAGAAAGCCAGACGCTCATGGAGACAGCCTCGGTTCATAAATCAGGTGGGGCCAGGGGCTGGGGGCCCATACGCCATGGAGCCCGACTCCCTCCTGGACCAAGGCGACTCCTACGGTAAGGAGGGCGCCCGGGAAGTGGCAGAGTTGGGGATCCGGCCACCGCTCAGGGCTGCTCGGGCAGACTTTTCTCTGCTTGCTGCAGGAATCTGAGTGGAAGTGGGGAGGCGATCAGGCAGCCGGACACTGTCTGGTCTTGGGATCCTGGGTTAGGGGGCGCAGGGCCACAGGGGAACGGAACGAGTGGAGCCCTGGGCAGCTGCTCGGACTCTGGGTGTCCGCAGGGTTGGGGGGCAGAGGATTGCCGGGGGGAGGGGGGGGGCGCGGTGAGTATTGGCTGCTTCTGTTTTGCTCTTGGCCAAAATGGGAAGGAAGGAAGTTCGGAGCCCCTGGCCCCTCTGCCTCACTAGCTGTCCCCAGGCCTGCCCGGTGCTGCGGGGAATTTAATTAGTGAGATCCCGAAGATAAATATAGATGGGCCAGCAAAAAGAACGTTCCCTGTAATTAAAGCCAGGCCGAAAAGCTCCCCGCTTTGCAGGGCTCGAGGGGCTGCGACTGGAAACCCCAGCAGATTGTTGGGGAAAAGTTGCTTGGGACAGAGCCCTTGCTGAGAGCCCGAGAAAGGGACTTCTAAGACTCAGAATGGCTTGCCCGTGGCAGTTTCTGGTGGCTTGGGGCTCCAGGGGCACAGGTAACTAAGACCCTGATTGCTCAGCCCGGCAGGCTGCTGCCCCCTGAGGTGGGCACACTGTGGCTAACTCTGGGCAGAGCAAAGGAGGAGAACCGGGGGGCAGGATTGTGGCTGATGGACTGAGGCAGGGTGTGGGGGGCAGCAGGTTTTCAGGCTCAATAGGGAGAGGCCCTTTTGGCCTCAGAGGGAAGGTCCAATAGAGAAGTGGCCTCACCCCAGCTAGGATCAGCCTTTTGGGAGCCCAGGGTCTCCTGGGACCACAATCCCTGTTAAGAAAACTGAGTTCTTCTCTCTCCCCTACCCCGAGCCAGGCCTGGCCCCTCTGGGCACAGATTCAAGGCCAAATTTCCTTCGTCCTGCAGGAGCTCAGCTCTTGCCAGGGAGAGGGGCGCTTTGCCACGTTTGGAGACACAATCCTCTGGGGAGCTTGGCGTGGTCCAGCCTGTGGACCTGGCATCTCTGGGCGGTCGGGTGGCCAGTGGACGCAGCTGAGTGACCACCCCCTGTGCCGAACTCTGTGTCAGGGTCAGGAATGTGGAAATAAAGAGCTCAAGCCTCAGAAATAGTTTGTGCTTAGTGAATGAAGGGAGGAAAGAGAGAAATACAGGGAGAAAGAGAATGAGAGAAAGAGGCCCTGGGAGAGCTCTCAGCCTTGAATGGGAGACAGACAAATGATACAAGGCTGGGTTCAGAGTGACGAGCTCCTGGGGCAGACCGTCTGGGCGTGTAACAGGCCTGCCTGCCCCTAGGGGTGTTTGCCTAAAGCTTGGCACAGGGACGCCTGGATGCTGCCCCATGGAGGGCACAGACTCTTGTCCGGTGGGACCAACCTTGCCCCATGGCCGAGCAAGGTTCCAAATCCTGGGGCTCCATGTCCCCGCCTGGAACCTAGTGGTGTCTTGGGAAGCCACCGCCGAGCCTACTTACTGTCCCCTGGGTTGGCTTTTGGCAGGCTCTGGGCAGGGCAAGGTTGCTGCCCTGGGGACTGCAGCTGCTCTATCCTGATTGAAGGGCCCCGAGCACAGACAGCCCCATGTCTTTACCTGCTGTGGGAGCCTCTTGCGGATATTCTGGTCAGGCAGTGAGGTGCTTGGGATCTGGGAGGAAGGGGCAAAGAAACAGAGCTGGCCTCAAGAACTGTCAGGCAGGAATGCAAGAGAGTGGAGGCTCTCCTTGGAAGTAGTCCCAGATCGAGCTGAGAGGGGTCTGGCTTCAGCCTGCCTCAGACATCCAAAGTTGAAGGGGCAGTCTTGGGCCAAGGCAGCAAAAGGAAACTGTGTCTCAGAGTCACTTGTTCTCTGAGTCCTGGTTCTACGTTTATTCATTTAACAACTACCACTTTGGGGTCCTGGACCAAATTTTGGGGTTGGAGAGATAAGTCAAACCTCGTCTCTGCCTTCGTGGTACTCCCAGAATAGTCTGGGGGAGAGGTAAGCACTCTGATGAGGGAGGCTGAGGAACTGTGGAATCCCTAACCCCACATGTGGAGTCCAGGGAGGCTTCTTGGAGGGGGTGACTCCTCTACTAAAGAAGTAGATGACTCTCTTTTGTGAAACATTTTCTTCACCTGACTTCTGCGATAGGCCACTCTCCTGATTTTCTCCCACCTATTTCGCAGTCTCTTTTTCTGGCTCCTGTTGGGATGCTCCCTCTCCCTGGTACCCACAGGGTCCCCTCACTGAAGTCTGCTGCTTCTTCCTCTCTGCATGATCTGACCCATCCTCCCTCACCTGCTCACCCTCTGGACTCCAGCCATACTGATCTGACCTTCCTCACACTCACCAAACTAGCTCTCACCCCAGGGCCTTTGTGCAATCTATTTCCTTCGTCTGGAACATTCTTCCTCTCTTCACTAAGCTAACTCTGCCTCCTCCTCCTCCCAAATTCAACTTTAAAGTCACCTTCTCAGAGAAGCCTTCCCTGGACCACGTTCCCCCAGTTCATCCAATTAGATCCCACTCTGTTTCTCTTTCCTTCGTAAGACCTGTTCCCATTTGCACTACACGTGTGTGTGTGTGTGTGTGTGTGTGTGTGTGTGTGTGTGTGTTGCGGGGGGCACCGATCTCTAAGCACTCTGACCGCTGTCATCCCCAGAGCACTGTTCTCTGGCATGCAGTGAGCATCCAACAAATATTTGTTGAATGAGTGAGTGGATGAGCTCAGTCGGCCAAGGCAGAGAGGTGAGGAAAGGCTTTCCAGGCAGGGAGAACAGCAAGTGCAAAGGCACAGAGGCTGGAGAACTTCGGAGGGTTCTCCCACACTTCTAGTGAGGGTGGTGCTTTCGGTCGCGGGTTGGCGCGCTGAGCTCCTTGGGGGCCCAGGAGCCTTGCTGGGGACAGAGTTGGGAGAGGCAGAGCTGGGTGTGGGGCTCTGGGCCCCCCTCCCTGATTCGAGCCGAGCAACCCTTCCATCTGGTGGACATCACGAGCTCTGCTCTGATTCTGTTCTCCAGGTGCTCAGGGGCTGAAAGGAGTTTGGCCACATCCCCAGCCACTGATTGATGTCCTGGAGACCGGAGCCATATTCAGGGTGTCTTAGCAGACAGAGCCAAGCAGTGCCCCACTGGGTGGTCCTCGGGTGAGACACCCTGAGAGCAAGGTAGTGACAGGACAGGGAGGAGTGGCAAACAAAGGAGCAGGGTGTCTTTTATCCAACAAGCGGAGGCAGGAAGGCAAAGGGAAGAAGGAAGCTCAGAGACTGGGCACTAACTCCAGCAGAGCCCTTCATGGACGGGCCTCAGTTTCCCATGCGTAAACTGGGGCAAGGGTCAGACAAGATCTGACTGCCCCGCTCTGGCGTGGGCCCCTCAGAGTTGTGTGAGGAGTCCAGCTCAGAGAAGCACCATCTTCCTGTCTTCTGATTGTGATGGTCGAGGAAGGGGATGAAAGGGAGCCTTGAAGGTGGGCCAGACAAGGGAGCAAACCTCATTCCACAGGACATTCTCCCTCCGGGTCTCCCAGGGTCCTGCCGTCCTCCGCTCCGCAGATGCCGCCTCCCACCTGTGCACTGCCAGCCGCTCTTGGCGCCTCTCCAAACAGGGTGCGTTCGAATCACCTGATCTCTGGCCTGTCTCCCATTTAGGCTCCTGCGATCCTCAAAGGTGGGGGCTGTGCCTCGTTTGCCACTGTATCCCCAGGGCCCTGCGTAGCACCTGGCCCTGAGAAGCTGCTCAGTACACATTCACTGGATCAATGAATGAATGCAGGAATGAATGAACTAGTGAACGAGTGAATGGCACCAGCTGGATCCTGCCATTAACTTGCTCTGTGCCCTCAGGCATCCTCCCCCTTCTTTAGGCTTTTGTTCCCTTAGCTGTCAGTCAAGGTGCTGCCCTCCTGGCCTCTGAATGTTTCGGCTCTGACCGTCTAAGATTCTAGACAGGTCCCAGCACCTGGCACCCTCTCCCTTCCCTGTGGCCTGAGCCTCATCCCAGCGCCCTTTGCCACTAGGTGGCCTGGACCTCCCTTCCCCTTGCTCAGCCTCAGCTTCTTTGTCTGACAAATGGGCAGACTCGGGCCTGCCCTGCCTGCTTCCCCAATCTTCTCGGGGCCCCAGAGCAGTGATGGGATAAAACCGTGTGCTGCTGGACACCTGTTGGAGGGAGTCCGAGCTTCATAGGGGAGGGAGTTGTGCTCTAGAAATAACTGGTTGTTTTGGAAGTCCTGGGGGTAGAAGCTTGTTTCTTCCTGATGATAACCAGCAAGGACACCTGCCCCAGCTGGAGGCCCTAGGACGGGGCACATGGAGGTGATTTTGTAAACTTCCAAGTACTGCAGGTCTAATAACCAGTACTATTTACTGAGCGCCGACTCCAGGCGAGACGCCATGCAATGTCCTTTATGTACGTGGTCTGCTTGAATCCTCACAACAAACCTGGTAGGTTGCTCTTAGCTCCATTTGCCAGATGAGGAAACTGAGGCTCAGAGAATTAAGCGATGGCCAAGAGCATACGGCGAGGTCGGTGATTCTAGCCCAGGCTGCTCCGGTGCCCGGGGTCTGTATGTCTGTATTTTGCACCACTGAGAGCTGTCGCTGTGCCAGAGCTGCCACCTGGAGGCCCCTCCATTTGCCCATGAACCGTCCCGCCTCCCCAGGAGGGTTTGTTGGAGGAGTTCAAGGGATGAGCACGAGGCAGCAACCAAAGGAAATGTCAGCTCAGCTGGAAACGGCAAGCGCAGAAGCAGCTGTAATGGGATAGGGTCAGTCTAAAGAGAGGGCTATTTTGGGCTGGAAGCTGTCAGGAGGCCTGATGTCACCACTCCCTGGCCCTTCCTGTGGCGGGGGAGCTGAAGATGTCATCAAGTGGATTTGCCTCGGCTGGTAACAAAGAGAAAATAATCATAAAATAATAGCATGTGACCAGCCACGTGCCCCCCCCCATTCATCATCCCACGCCCCCTTTCCACCAACCCTATGAGGCCGGTGTTGTCATTCTCATGTTAGAGATGAGGAAAGAAGTTCAGAGAGGGTGAGTGACTCACCCGAAGTCACACAGCTAGTCAGTGGCTAAGCGGACGGTCATGTATGTGTGTCCCACCCCAGAGCCGTGCTCTGAACCAGTGCCCACTAGGCCCTTCCCTGAGGCCATGACTGCATGGACAGCGTGCTGGGAGGTGGGTGCTGTTCAGGCTGCCCGACCTCTCAGGGGTGAGGGTTCTGGGACCGCATCTTGGCTCTGCCAGTCGGCTAATTCAACAGGCCCTGGGCAAAGTCTCGGGTTCTCGGCAGGACTCAGTTTCCCTGTCTGTGAAATTGAGGTAATGATGCCAGCCTGGCCGACCTGGGGTCGGGGAGGAATACCAAATTCACGTTCCTTCCGGCTCACTCTAGGGCTCTGCCCTGGACCAGCTGGCGGGGCCTCAGGGGCCTGAAGGAACAGGAGAAGCCACACTCCCACATGAGGTCCTTTCATGGATGAAGAAATGAGGCCAGAGAGGCAGAGCCCATTTACTGAGCTAAGTGCTCCACATGGAGCCACCACAGAGGAAGGAACAACCCCATTGCTCAGATGAAACAACTGAGACTTAGAAGGGTCCAAGGCTACAAGCCAGTGGGAGCACTCCTGATTCAAACCCAGGACTCCCAGACTCCCGTGCTCCTTCCCACCACTCTGGGCTGCCCCCTGGCTATCCTGGCCCCCAACTCACAGCCCAGGAGAACCTTAGTCCCGCTGGCCAGCCGTGCCTGGGCCTCTGACCTTCCCGAGCTGGGCAGGTGCATGAGTGGGGAAGCCCCCCTTCTCGTCCCATGGGACTCTGGGAAGAGGCTAAATCAGGAAGACTAGTCAATAAAGAAGAAGAATGAGGCCAGTGGAGGAGGGGCCTGAATCATTCATGCTCCCAAGCCTGAGCAGCTGGCTGCAGAGGAAGGCCAGGAGGCAAAGCCCAGGAGGGTGGGAATGCAGCCCCTGGGCCAGGAGCTGGGCCAGGCAGAGCCAGGAGAAAGCTCAGGAGAGAAAAACCAGGCTCCCACCCTGTGGGCCCTCCCGTGGCCCTGGGCCTCGTGGCTCTAAGCCTCCTCATCACAGGTGTGGGGACAGTACTAGCCACCTCACAGGGCTCCAGGGAGAGGGCTTTCCCGGGTCCTCCTGTCCACCCCCCATTACACGATGGGAAGATGCGGGCCCAAGAGAGGAGGAACCAGAACCACTCAAGGTCCATTCTATCTCCTAAGTAGTCCCGAGATCTGCCCCGACTCTCTCTCCATCGCAGCCCTCACCGCAGGGCAGGCCACACCTTGGACTCCGTGCCCGCTCCTGGGCTCCTTATCGCCACCCGTCCCCCAAACTCATCCTCCGTGCGCAGCCAAAGGGGGCTGCTCACAAGCATCTTAGAGTCCCACAGGACAGCCCGTTGCAGCGGGATAAAGTCTGAACTCGCTGACATGGCCTCAGGAGATCCATCATCTGACCCCTGGATGATGCCTGTGCCCTTGTCCCCAGCCACACTCCTTTCTCTCCGCTCCCCCACCGTGAATGAATCTCTGTCTTGAAAGTGTCACCCTCTCTCTCCTCTCTCACTTTGGCACTTGCCGTTCCCCTGCTGGAAGAAACACTCCCCTGATCTCAGCTCTCTGCACTCCTCCTCCTCCAACCCGGCCACTCCTGCTCATCCTGAAGCCTCAACTCAGCTGTCACCTCCTCCAGGAAGTCTTCTCTGACTACCTTGTTTGAACTCCCCAGGCACCTGTCTCCCCCTCTGGGCTGTGAGCTGCTGCTCCAAGAGCCAGGCTGAAAACTTGCAGGCCAAGGAGGGGTGGGGTGAAGAAAGAGGTCAGGGTGACCTGGCAAGGGATGTTGATGTCCACACTGAGAGGGGACATGAACGGAAAAGCAGATTCCAGGTGGGAGTGGGGAGCGATGTCCTCGGCTTCCTGTGTCTGAAGGGCCTGCAAGGCCATCCAGGGGTTTTCTATAGATGGGTCTGTGACGGTCCTACCAGACGTGGCCTTGGTAGAGACTCCAGCTGCAGGGTGGAAGATGCGAGTGTCTGGGGCCTTCTCAGCTGTCTCAGTACCACCCCCTTTCCTAGGATTTTGAAGTCACCACTCAGCTGCCAGGCCAAGGTCAGGAAGCCACCTCGCCCAGGAAGCCAGCCCTGACCGGCCGGGCTGAGGAGGCTCTCTTCTCTCCTCGATGCACCCTCTAGGTCATTGCCACCTCTGGTCCTAGGACATCCCATGGGCTGTGCCTTGGAAGCCTTCAAGGTGGGGCCACGCTCCTCCATCTCTGGTAGACTCCACGTTACCCCACATAGGGACTGACACACACAGAGGATAAACCCTGCACAGAGCAGCCTCGACCAGTGGGATTCTGGAGAAAACCAAACAGAAGCCCGGGGAGGCTTTGGGTCAGATTGACGCGGGCGAGCAGCAGGGAGAGGCAGGCGGAAGGAAGGGTGCATTTCTGTCCAATCTGGAAGCGAGTGTCCGGATGGCTGGATCCTTACAATCCCCGGCCCAAGGCGCTCCAGTGGGTGACCTACATCCCAGCTTGCTTCTGTGTGTGTGTGTGTGTGTGTGTGTGTGTGTGTGTACACGCGCACTTGTGAGGGCCCCACGCTCCCCCACCCTGTGGTTCCACAGACTGCACCGGAACCAGGTGCTCCAGGAAAGGCAGCCCAAGGGACCCAGTGCTGTGCCATAGCTGGGGATGCCTGTTCCCGGCCCCTACCCCCACCTCTGCCCAGGACACTCTCTCTCTCTCTCAATGCAAATCTCAGACAAATGGCCTCCCCCTGCCTTTGCTAACGGTGGAATGTCGGGCACTGAGAGTGGAGAGCGGCAGCTGTCAGAGGTGGCAGTGGAGGGAAGGGACCTAGAACTACAGCAGCAGGTGGGACTAGAAAGTGGCCGTTGAGGTCAGGAGGGAGGGGTGGGTGGGTGGTCTCTGGCCTCCTGAAGCCTGAGGTTGCCCAGGTCAGGGCCCCACTCAGGAGCCCTCTGGGGGCTGTCCCAGGTCTGTCCTTGGTTTCCCTCCTGATGTGCTCCCCAGGGTGGGGGGCGGGGGCAGAGCGGGTCGAGATCCTTCTCTCCTGATGAGATGGTCCTTGACCAAGTGGCGGTGCCAACTCCATGGCCTGGAAGCCGGGCCACGTAAGAGGGTGCCTGCTCTGAGACCCTTCGATCTCTCCTTTTGCCAGTTCCGTGGCGGGTGAAATAGGGGTGGCCGTGCCTCCTCTTCTGGGGCAGCAGGGGAGGGTCCCGGCAGGTAGAAGCGGGTGGAGGGAAATGAGCTTTAGGTAAGTGGAGGGCGGCACGGAGGATGGCGCCGGCAAGGGAAACCGCGGGAGAAAGGTGCCGAGCGGGAGAATGAGTGTGGGAGTGTCCCGCCCAAAGCCTGGGGGTGACTGCCCGGAAGGCTGGGGAGGCAGATGAGGACATGGGGTGAGGGGGCTTTACCCTCAGGCAGGGTTTCTCGGTCTTGGCACTCCTGACATTTGGAGCTGGATAACTCTTTGATGTGGAGACCGTCCCATGCATTGGAGGATGTTTACCAGCGTCCCTGGCCTCTACCCACCAGATGCCGGAGCATACCTACCCTCCTCCCCCCAGCCCAAGTTGTGGCAACCAAAAACGTCTCCAGATATTGCAAAATGTTCCCTGGGGGATACAATTGCCCCTGTTAAGAACCACGGTCCTAGAGGGAACAGGAGCTGTGGCAGGGATTTGAGCAAGGGAGGGACGGGCTGTAAAGCTGCAGCCTGAAATGGCCTGTGCTCCAGCCCTTGTCCCCAGCCCCTCAATGCCCACACCATGCCTCATCCCTCAGCTGACCTGGGGCTCACTGAGTGCCAGGAAAACCTCCACCAACGCAGATGCAGGGCTGAGGGCTGAGCTGAGGGGTGGAACAAAAGAGCTTGTGTTTGGGATGTAACTCCCCCTCCCCCCGCTCAGCATGGTGGCAGGGTGCTTTGGGCAGTGATCCAGGGCCAAGAGGGGCTGCGAGGCTGAGGCAGGCACTTGTCAGAGCTGGGATTTGGAAAGAAGGTGCTAGAGGCGGGTGGGAAGATAACCTACTGTCTGCGTTCCTGTTCATAAACAGGCCCTCGTTAGGGGCCCTGAAATCAAAGCATCTTGGCCCGTGAGAAGGAGTTTCAGACTGGTCCTGACCAGCGGTCCTGGGGACAAAGGGGTCAAGGGCCGTCTTCCAGGCCGGGGCCAGGCTAGGATGGGAAGGCTGGCAGCCCAAAGCCTCTCGTCCCTCTGTCCATGCGCTGTGTGCCGGTGATGCAGGGCTTCGTGAAGGGTGCTGAGCATCGGGAAGGTGACGAGGGGAGCCCCTTTTTCATCATCTCCCCTCCCCCAACTATGTGCAGCCAGACGAGCTTCTAAAACGCATGCCTGGCCTCCCTACGTCCCCTGTTTAAAACCGCTGCTGGCTTCCATGACCCTCAGGATCACCCATGGACAGCCCTTCAAGGATACATATGTCACCTCACCTGCCATGGCCCCCCCACCCACACGTTAGCCAGACTAAGTGATGATAGCATCTCAAACGCTTGGCTTCTCTAGGCCTCCATGGTGTTCCGCCCCACCCTTTGGAGCCTGGAATGCTTGCAATCCCCCCCAGATTGGGCTAACTCCTACTCACACGCTGGTGCCCCTTGGTCATCAGCACCTCCAGGAAACCTCACCCCCAGTGAGGGAGATCACCCCAGATGCAACCGTCTGTGTGTGAAGTCTGTCTGGAGGACACCAACCCGTGTCCCCTCATTTCCCCTGCAGCTTTAGGCCCAGAACAGAAAGCTGGAGACTGGTGAGCGCTTCTGGAAGGAAGGACGGGGAGCAAGAGGGATAAAAAAACATGTTTTTAGAAACAGGGAGTAGCCTGTCCTTCTGGCCACCAGAAATGTGCCAGAACAAACTGACCCCCACAGCCTGCTCTGAGAAGCCGATTTAATTTCCCTGTGACCAGACTCCTGGACAGCTCACTCCCGCACAGGCGGGGTGTCAGCCACAGCCTGGGCCTTGCCGACAGGCCACTCTCAGACCTGGCCCTTGACACCACCAACAAGGTGGGGCTGGAGTCTGGGGGGAAGATCCCAGGGGGGCATTTCGTTGTCCACACTGTACTTCGGGCATCACAGGCTGTCAGTGGAGCCCAGATCCCTTGGCTCTAAGAATCCCAGGAGCCAATATACTCTGTCCAGGCCAATGGTTTTCCGTCTGTGTCAGAGGAGACCTAGGGCAGCGAGCAGTTGCCCAATAGGGGAAGACTCCCCCTTCCCATCACAGAGCTCTGCCCGGACCAGCCCACTTTCATCTGATGTAAATGTTGGGCTTCCCTGAAATTTTTCAGGTAAGTGGTTCTGTGGCTCCGTCAGTTTCAAAAGCACTGGTCTAACCCACCTCCTCTTGAACAGATGGGGGAGACCAAGGCCTGGAGAGGAACCGAGTGGCAGAGCCACGTCGGCCTCCTGGCCCTTCTGCTAAACCACCGCGGCCCTCTGCTGAAGGCATAAACATATGAGTGGATGAATAGGAATCTGAAAGTAGGTTTTGTTTGGTAACATGGAATGACAACAAAGAACGCTTGGTTTCTGGGGCAAGGGGTGGGGGATAGGCAAGAGGAGCTGCCCCAGAGCGGGAAGGGAAGAGCAGAGCGGGGTGGCTAAGGTCGCCGTGTGCTTCCTTTAACTCCAGTAAACCCAGCCCGCTTCCACAGCTCTGTGTAAACAGCCACACAGACTTCGCGGCTTTGGCCAAGGCTGCACTAGGTTACAGAACCAGAATCTCAGGGTCCGAGTCCCAACTCCTCAGATAAAGTGGGGCTAACAACACCCCCATCCCAGAGTAGTTGTGAAGGGTAAATGAGAGCACAGAGTAGGGGTTGAACAATCCTGGACGGTTCAGGAGTCTTCTTTGTATATGAACTTGAACTTCGTGGTCTAAGGTTCTCCTCCGGACAAGGGGATTTTTGTAAAACCCACATCCCAGCTATGCCCCTGACTAGCTGTGTGACTCGAGGCAAGTTTCTTAACCTCTCTGCCTCAGCTTTCCCATCTATAAAATGGGGAGAACAGTGTACCTGCCTGCCTCGTGGGATGCGGTGAGTTAATATGTGGAAAGTGCCTAGAACAGGACTGTATTGTTTGTTACCAGTATTTGTACTCGAATAACAGGTCTGACCAGGGAGAGCCCCCGAAAGTGGAATAAAGGAATGGATGAGAAGATGAACTGGAAGGAAAATTAGGGTTCTCCCAGAGGACGCCTTGTGGTCCTAACCCAGGCAGGTTCTCGCCCATCGGGATTGTTTTCCAGTAGCACGCCCCGCCCCCACCAGCTCCCTGTCACTGGGCCTCTCCCTGAATTTTTCTGCCAGCACAGAGGTAGGATTCCATTTCGCCCCTAGATGACTTTGGGTGATAAAGAAGTAACTTCAGCCTCCTTGAATTGAATCTTCTCTCCAGAACGTGTAACAAACCTGGAAATTGGAATGGCCTTGGAGCTGATTATTCTGGGAGGGCACCTCCCGGCATTAAAACTAAATTAGATCAAGGTACCTCTGTTATTAGCAAAATAATTCCCTACGATTACCGAATGCAGCCATGAATCCTGATGGCAGATGAACTTCAGGTGACTTACTTGAGACGAAGAACTGTGCAAAAATCTCAGGCTCATCTAATCGCTTCTCTATAGTGTTGCAGTTGGGTGATTATGCTAATGGTTATAAGAAATCACCTCTCGTGGTCTGGGATTGGGAGGGCTTGAGATAGAAATGTGTGTGGCAGATAGTACCTGCTCCCAGCTGGAGGGGCTAGGACCCATGTTTGGTTCCAAAATGCCCCTTTCTGGTTTGGTCCCATGTCAACTGGGAGAGAAACTCGTTAGGCAATCAGAATTGTAGTGGCTTCGTTATTCATTTCTTTTCAGACCATTTTAATATAGGAAATTGAATTTGTCTAAATTCCATGATTGGGCATGGTAATTCCAAGAAGCAAGTTAAACTGTAGAAGCTCAGGACCTTGGAGTTGAGTCAATTCAGCAAACGTGAATTTGTGCCCACTGGGTGCCAGACTCTGATCTAGGCACAGGCAGCGGAGAGTACCAGGATTCGAAAGGATGTCTGGACTTTCTGAACATGGCCTCATGTCCCCTCAGCAACCTGAGAGAGGCAGTATTGTCCCATTTTAGAGACAAAGAACTGGAGACTCAGAGACATGAAATGACTCGCCCAAGGCACTACCACTTCTGGTCAGCGGCGATGACTTACTTCCATCTACCGAGAAGGAGCTGGAAGGCTTCTTGGAAGAGTGGACATAGGGGAGGGCATTATAGGCAGAGGAAACAGCTGAGCAGAAAAAAACCCAGAGGCCAATGAAAGGGGGCTGTTAGATGATGAGAGATGGGGTTGGGATGGCAACTGAAGAGCAGACAATAGAGGGCCTCAAATCAACAATTGATGATTTCAACAATGGGGAACCCCTGCAGGTGCTTGAGCAAGGGAGGGATAGACAGAATCTCAGAAGTACATGGGCCACAGTGTGGGGGACTCACTAGTGGGCAGCTGGCAGGGAGAAAGGGTCAGAAGGTGATAAAATAAATAAAAAAATTTTAGTGTAAGTTTGTCCCAAATACTGCATAGGACACATTTATACTAAAAAAAACAATTCATTCCCTTGAGTACTGCTCATCTCTCTCACTGACAGCTTCAAAGTCACACTCTCTCCTGGGCCATTCCCACCAGCAGGACACATAGCAAGTGCTTCCCCATGCTCCCTGTCACAGGGTGGGTTCCCCAGGAAGCAGGCTCTGGGATGTGTTAGGGAGAAGGAGGTTTGCGATGGACTGCAAGGGCTCAGCTCCTGCAGAAGACAAGGGCAGGAAGCAGGGCCAGGCAGGAGAAGGTGAGCTGCAATCTCAGTGTAGGTCTCAGCCTACCCTATGTGGGAGCAGGGGCGGGGGCCCTGGAATGATCGGTCACTGGATGTAGGACACCCTAGAAGGGATGTCACCTCGGGTACAGTGGCTCTCTTCAGCAGAAGCCACTCCCGAAGAGGGCTGACGGCCAAGGGCCATCTCGTAGCGGCCTCCCTACACATGAGGGAGTGAGTCTTCCGTTCTCAAAGGGGAGAATCGGGGGTCATATCACAGAGTCCACCACCGCCCCCCGACCAAAAACATCCCCCGCCGGTAAACACCCGATCTCCTGTCTTCCTCCCGACCAAGCCCCTCCATATCCCTGTCCATCTTCCCTTCCTCGCTCCCGGTCACCTCTCTCCTCGGCCCGCGTTCTTGCTACCCTGTCAATCCATCTTCCTCCTCCAGATGAAGGGATTTTGTAAAACTCAGGCATTGACCATCCTTCCCCTACTTGGGTCTCCTGGTAGATTCCTCCAAAGTCCCCACTCTGTTCCCGGCTGTGGTATTCAGGGCACCTGCTGACCCGCCCAGGCTCCGTCCTGCCCCCGTTTCTCACAGCTGCTTGACTGGCATCCTGAGCACATGGGGCCATTTCGCCCTGCCAGGCTTCTGCACGGGCTGGTTCCTTTCTACCTGGTAAAGTTAGTTCTCTCTCTGCTCCTTTAAGATACGCAGAGGTTATCTCCTTGAAAGACTTTCCTGGAGCCACCACTCTGGCCCACCAGCCCAGGCTGGCATCAGGGTCCCCACAGCCACCCCCGCCTTGGTCATGAGCACATGGGGCCGGCACCCAGGGGTGCGCCATGGGCCCTGGCAGTGTCGTTGACTGTCTCTTCCTTGCACAACTGAGCGGCTCCTGGCGACCAGAGCCATCTTCCCATTCACTCTCACCTGATCCTTCCTTGATTCATAGTGTCTGACTGCAGCCTCATTCTCTCCGGGTATTTAATTCTCAAACACCTTAACCGGAAGGAAGGTACGCACATTTCTTCTGTTTATTCTGAGTAGCCCTAAGTAACTGCTTCTCTCTGATCCCTCGTCTCCCTCCTCACTCATGTCACCCTGTCCCGGGGTTCCTGTGAGCCTCGGTCATCATCGTATGATGCCTCAGTCGATGTGGTTCTGAACCTCATCAGGTGAGGGCCCACCACCCCAATTAGAGATTAAGTAATTGGTTAGTTTGCATAACTATGAAACATCATATGCATGAATACAGTAGGGTGGGAATAGCCCAGGATCTGGAGTTGAACAGACATAAGTTTGAGCACAGGCTCTGCTATCTACATGCTGTGTGATGTTCTGCAAATTGCTTAAACTCTCTGAGCCTCAGTTTCCTCACCCGTCAAATGGAAGTTAATAATGACAGAATCGCCTCAGATGTGGTTGTGAGGATTCAGTGAGAGAACACACAAAGCACCGGGCAAAGCACTCATACTCGTGTACTTATCTATGTAGAAACTTCTAGTAATTAATAGTGTCCAACAATGATAAACAGAACCCAGCACTAGAGGTATGCAAGCAGACTCAGATTCACTCATTTATTCAACATTCATTGAGCACCTACTGTGCGTCGAGGCCTTTGCTGGGGGTGGGAGGTGGTGGAACAATGAATGAAACCAGGTATGATCCCTGTGCTTGGGGACATCCGGCACCGGGAAGGCGACACATCGATCCAGTGATCACACAACAAAGGCACAGTCACCAGCTGTGATAAATATCATGAAGAAACATGACTTGGGCCACGAGTGTGTAGTGTGCAAGGCCAGGGAAGCTTCCCTGAGGACGTGACATTTAAGCTGCCATGGGAAGAAGTGAACTGGACCAGGGAGCAGAAGGGACAGAGGAAAGTGTTCTAGAGAGGGGAACCTGGTGTGCCAAGGTCGTACGGGAGGAAGGAGTGTTTCATCACTGGGGGCCTGGAAGCTGGCTGGGGTGGCTGAAGGCAGAAAGGGAGGGGAGGGATGACAAGAAGGCAAGCTAGAGAGGTGGGCAGGGCCAGACCACCCAGGGTCTGCTTTGCCACATAAAGACAGCAAGAAGCCATGGAAAGCTTTTATGCCGAGGTGGGAGATATGACTGAGTTTCCACTTTGAAAACTTTATGAGGAGAAGCCATAGACAGAGACCAACAGGGAGAGGGCCCAGCTGAATGCAGGGAGCCTGCTTAGTTCTTACTGAAGTCCAGGCAAGAGACGACTGACAGTGTCTGGACTGGCCTGGAAATAAACATTTGGGACTCACCAGCATAAGGACAGCAGTTGAAGCCACGGGCCTGGATATAGTTAAAGTTGTCTATGGAGAGAGTCTGGAAGGATAAGAGGGCCTCAGTCTCAAACTCCAGCTTCGGTAGCCCAGTGGAGGTAAACGAGGGAGCCAAGAGAAGACCAGAGAACCAGGAGAGAAAGTGGGAGAGGATGGAGAGTCAGAAAAGATCAGAAAGAGTCCAGCGGGTAAAGTATGGCCAAGAGGTCAGCTGAGAAGAAGATGGCGTGACCAACAAGAAAGAAAGTCATCCGTGACCTTTCTAAGAAGCGTTGAGATGGCAGACCTTAGGCTGGGCAGTGTTCCTGCCTTACATGGCCATTTGCATGGGACAAAGGGCCAACTGAGGCTAATGTGGATTTCACCAGAATAATATTGCATTGTCCAGTGCAATATGGGTCAAAGAGGATCAGCTCATTAGTTCAGAAAATCTCCTCTGGCCCCACGAAGCACACAATGCTGTTCTTTTCCCGTGACCACGTAGCCCTGGCGACTTGACATATTTGTTTGCTTGTACAACATGTAACACTGGCAAATTCATCTTGTAGAGTCTGGACCATAAGCAATTTGCCATCCTTCTGTTGCCTTGATGGAAGCTCCCGACAAGTGGACATATGTGGATTTTGCATATATAGTGCAGACAATACATTTGGTAAATCGCCTTAGACGTGTCCCTGGGGGAGGTGCTGCAGGCTCTGTCGCCCCTACAGATGGAAGCTGGCGAGAAAAAGATGGCTCCAGATTGGGATCCCCAGGCTATGTATGAGGACATACTGGAGGGGGCCAGAGTGGATGTGGGGAGACAGGGTTCTGTCTGTGGTTCTGAAATGCTACACAGCCCCTCAACCAGGGACTGGACCAATAACAAGAGGACGGAGCCCCAGGATCCCTAAGTCAGAGCACAGTACTGATCCTCCCATCTTCTGGGCCCGCCTCCAGGTGCATGTTTTTGTTCAGAACTAGAGAACACCCCCGGCATGGTTTTCAGCCTCCCACTTTCATAATGACCCAAACGAGTTCCTTCCAGCCTCCCCTGCAAACATTTTCCTCTTAGCCAACATTCGCATAATTACTACCTGTTCCAAAAATGGGGCCATGCATCTTGTCCCTATTATCTCATCGAATCCTCACGAGAACCCCCTGCAATAAGCCCCAGTCACATCCTGGTTGTGCAGACACAGAACCTGTGGCACAGAGGGATGTCGTAGCACACCCCATGTGACACGACTGGCAAGTGGCTCAGCCCGGATGTGAACCCAGGTCTCCCTGACCCCGGAGGGCACACTCCCTCCCAAGAACACTCAGTGAGGATCCATATAGTTAGGACTGTTTTCCCCTTGAGAGTTTGGCATGACCCCTTTTGTTTCCGAATCTTTGGGTCCACTCACCCTTTTATTCATTCAACAAACCTTCCTGAGGCCATACCATATGCGGGTGGTAGGGCAGCAGTGGTGGCTCAGATAAGGTTTGTGACCTCACAGCCTACTCAGGGAGGAGACAGCTCCATAACCAGGTACAACAATTCGCAATGTGATAAGCTGGGACAGTGGGGTGGGCGCTGTGGGAGAGCAGATGAAGGGCTCCAGGGGCTTCCCATGGGCTGAAATGGCTGAGCTGGATGGTAATACGAGAAACAGGCCCTGGGCCTGCAGAGCTAGAAAGGACGGAATTCCAGGAAGAGTAAATGGCTTGTCGGTGGGAAGGCATGAAGGCACGACGGAAGTGGGGGGCGTGGGAGACCTGGCTGCATGGCGGTGCTTGGGTGAGGGAGCCTCAGCTGGCTGCGAGTAGGGTGTGAAGAGCCCCAGTGGAGACTGGGGAGCAGGCTATTTATGTTCTCACGATTTACCGAGCCCTTCACCATGAGCCAGGCTTTGTGCTGAGCACTTCACAGACACAATGACCACATTATTAAAATAAGGAAACCGAAGTTCGGAGCAGGACTGGATTTTATGTGGACTCTCACCATGCTTGCTCTGTCCCTTAAAAATAGTTAAGAAGAATTAAAAAAAAAAAAACAATCTCTGTACCTCCAGCCCAGGTCAAGAAATAAAACGCTACCAATATGCGAGCAGCACCTACTATCATTCATTGTATCTCTCCCCGACCCACGTAAACTCTTTCCTGAATGACGTGTCTATCATTCTTCTGAATTTCTTTATACTTTTACTACGTATGCGCACTCCTAGCAATATATGATATCATTTTGTTTTGCATGTTTTAAAAATCTATATGAATGATATCATACAATTTTATCTTCTACAACTTGCTCCCCATGTCCCCCACTTACAATTCATAAGAAAGCTATACTCATTCATTTTCACTGCAGTGTAGAATTTCCCTGAGGGCTCCACAGCCTGTTCGTGTATTCTTCCTCTGATGGGCATTGAGGCTGTTTGGATTCTTTACTAGAATAAATACTACTGTAATGAGCAAGAGGTTCTCTAGGTTCATCCCAGAAGCCAACTTTCTGGGTCACTGGGGTGTGTGCCTCTTTGACATGTCTAAATACCATCAAATTGTTTTCCAGAAGTGCCGGTACTCATTTCTCCTCCCTTCAGCAGCGTTTGAGAGTGCTCTCTTCTATTCCTACCTCTTTGCTGGTTGCCAGTCTCGCAGGTGTGAAATAGCACTTTCCTGGGGTTGTAGTTTGCATTTCCCTTATTGTGAGTGAGACTGAATATCTATTCATATGTTTATTGGTCATTCATGTTTCCCCTTCTTTGAATTGCCTGTACGTGTATTTTGCCCAATTATCTTGTTTCTTTTGAAATTGATTTGTGGGAGAGCTTTGTATATTTTGGATATTGTGTTCCAAATATCTTCTTTTGATAAACAAGGGTTTTACACTTTATTAAATGTATCGATCTTTTTTTGTAATGGTTTGTGTTTAAAGACACACAAAGGTCTTTAAGAAATCTTTTTCATATTATAAGTTGCATTCAAGTCTTTAACCCACCTGGAACTGATTTTTTTTATGCGTGGCGTGAGGTAGGGAAAAGCACGGTTTGTGGAACAGTCCACCCCCTCCCCAGGGGCCTGCGGCACCACCTATGCCATGTATCAGGTTTCCATATACACGTGGGTCTATTTCTGCAGCCTCTATTTCAGTCCTTTGACCTATCTGTCCATCCTCAGGCTAACGTCATATGGTCTCATCGTACCTTTTTAAGCCCTTAGAAACTCCTCCCTTGAATTAGAAGAAGGGCTAGTGGCTTCCTGAGAGTAGATCCCATCTTATTCATTTTTGCGCCCTTGTCATCACTTATTATGTGAACATCCATGTCGTGCTTTTGTTTACAAAGACTTTCTCAAACTGTCTCTTGGGCTCCTAAGACTCCCTTATGCAGGAACTGAGGCACGGAGATGAGATAACTTGCCAAGATCACGCAGCCAGAAAGTGTTGGATTAGGGGTCCTGTAGGATTTCAAAGCCACCCTGTGCATCCATCCCATACTGTCCAGCTCTACTGGACCCTCCCGCTCACTGGTCCAGGATTTACATTCCCTCCTTTCTTTCAACAAGTAGCTCCTGAGTGATGTATGTGCAGCGGCTTTTGTCTGTGCTGCGGGCCAGACCCCATGTCTGGGGTGGGGGTGGGGGGCTCTTCCCAGTGGTGGAGACCAGTAGGGAGGGTGAGACCTTACCTTAGGTGGGCATCTTATGGGAAGTCATCTGAGGCCTGAGATCAGCAGGAGGAAGTCGCGCGGGGTTTCATAGTCAATTTAAAGGGCCCCATCCTGGGCGTGCTCTTGGGTCTCAGTCGCTGCCTTCAGAGAGGACGCTGGCTTCCCCGAGGAATTAGAGGCGTCCTCCCGCCCTCCCGCCTCCCGAGGCAGGAATGCAAGGATCAGCTTTCAGCAGAGCTGTGGCTGCCGTTCCGGGGAGCTCCAGGTGCAGGCCCTTCCCCAGCGGCCGCATTAACTGGTTCTGTCTGCCCAACTGGGAGAGCAGCTCTCGCTAAAAATAGCGCCCTGCCCAGCACGACTTGCGCCCGGGCCGCGATTGTGGGAGTCCGAGCTGCGACAGTCCAAGGAGCCCGGGGAGCCCCCGCATGCCCCAACCCCAGGCCTGGCTCAGATCCCACCCCCGAGGTCGTTTCCGCGGGCACAGCGCTGACCCCACAGGTGCCGCGGCGGGTGGAAGGCCCGCGGGCCGAGGCGCGGCCGAGTCCGTCCGGGATGGGAGCCGGCGGCGCGGCCTCCGGCGCGCTGGCCTGGGCCTCGCTGCCCCTGCTGGGGCCTCCCGCCCGCGCGCTCTGCGGGGACGCACCATGCTGCCGAGGTAAGGCCGCGCCGGGGGCCGGGGTGCTTCTCGCTCTTCCCAGGCCCTTGCTGGGGCCTCTTTCTCCTTCCCAGCCCCAGGTCCGCAGCAGGGAGCGAGGGAGGGAGGATACCCCAGGCATCCTCACAGGGCTTGTGGAGAAGTGCCAGGCGATCTCTGCACACTCACCTTTAGTTTGAAAAAGTTGCGGTCTTGCCACCAGCGTCCGAGAAGCGTTCGCCTCCCTTTGGCCTCAGTCTTCGTATCTGGAAAATGGGACAGTAAAATCGTCAAGCTTTAATATTTGTCGTGACCCTAAGAGAAGCCGAGGAACCCGCTGAAGCGGATCGCAAGCATTCTGGAGAAGTTTGCCGGAACCCAGATGGGGTCCTGTTGGTGGGAGGGTTAGAGGTGCCTTTCCTGTCCCTTCCCCCGACCCCATTATCTTTCAAAGCTCTGGACCTAGCATCAGATCTCGATCCCCGGCCCCTGAGGTCAGAGATCGCGAGGCTGGGCCCACAGCCAAGTTTAAGGGGTCAGGGGACGCGAGCGAAGATCCTCGTGGGGAAGGAGGGTGTAGAGAGGGAGGGGAGTGAGCAAAGAGACTCGCCGTCCACTTTTCAGTCGCGTCCCCCTAGAACCCCCAGGCTAAAGCCGGGGCTTTATCTTCCAAAATCCTGGGGGCATGGTGAGGAGCGCAGTCCGCCGCACAGAGGGCCTGGGCGGGCTAGGTGGACCGCCCGCGCGGTAGACCGGCGGGGCCTGGGGAGCGGAGGGCGTGTGGTCCGGCTTGGCTCGGCGGAGAGAGGGGGCGTGTGGCCCGGCCTAGATTCTGAGCCAAAGGGGGACAGGGGGCGTGTGCCGGGAGCGGAGGGGGACTGCCCTGCCCAGTCCGGCCCGGCGAGGTTGCCCTACGGGGGTCGATTGGTCAAACAGGTGCGCCCCCGCCCCGCCCCTCCCCTCCTCTTCCCGCCCCGGCGCGGTGCCGGCGGGCGGGCAGGCGGAGCTGCGGTTGGCCGGGCCTGCGATTGGCCGGCCTGGACCGGGCCGGGTGGCCAGGGGAGCCCGGGAGCCGAAGCACCAGGGCACAGGCGGCGGCGGCGCGGAGCCTGCCGGAGCGCGCTCCTTCCCGCCCCGCCGTCTGCTTGGCCCCGCGGCGCGCGCTCAGCCTGGCTGGAGCTACGGAAACTTTCCGGCCGGGTGGCGACACCGCGACCCCACTACCTCGTGACCCTGGCCCTGGGCCGGCTCGGGAGCCTTTGGGATGGCGTCGCTCAGCGGCCCCGCTGGCGGGTAGAGGTAAGAGCTAGGTGTCCCGAATCAAGTTGGGGAGGGGGGATGGGGGGCTCGGAGGCTTGTAGCGGTCCCAGAGGTATCCAGGATTTGAAAGGGCCTAGAGGGCCTGATAGAAGGTATGGAGATACCCCACAGACGAGTGGGCTGCGACTTTGCTTTACTCCACCCTCTTCTACCTTACAGACCTCTATGCCACAAGGATTGCCACCTGGAGCCTTCTTCCTTTAACCTTTCCTGGACTCCCTGCCTGTATCTCTGGGTCCTTGGGGGATGAGCCGCTGTGACTTTTACAAGGAGGGCACCCCTAGCTGGGACTCGTAGCCTGAGCAGGGTTAGCGGGTGATTTCTCCAGCCTCCCGACTCCAACGCTTCCAATGGTTGCCCCAACACTTCAGATCCTCCTCAGCCCACTCTGGGGGGTTGGTGATTGGTAGCCCCTCCTTTCCGCCCATAGACAAGCACCTCAGGGCAACCAAGTTTTGAGTGTTGTTTTGTTGGACCCGTAGCCACTCCTCAGTTTTCAGGGGGGCGGGGTCATTGAAGTGAAGTCTGTTTTTGGTTTCCTGGGCTTCCTTGAACCCCGCCCTCCATGAAAACACCTTGAGCTAAGCAGAGTGAGAAAAGGGACCAGAGTCATCCAGGTCCCAGTTTCTAGCCTGATGGGAATAACTGTAGGTTTTCTGGTTTCCCGATGGTCCATTCTTTTGAGCTGTTTGGCTTGAGTCACACAGAGACTGCATCTCTTCCCCCAGCCCCCTTCTGCTATTTAGGAGGAAATTAATTTTGACTTGAATTTAATTTTAATTGAGGGTAGATGAGTAGATAGCTTGTCACCTATGAGGATCATCATTTTTAATATGATTTCCCCTCAATGTCAAAGCCAAACTCCTTTCTACTTTTTCTTGACATAAGACAGTATACCTGAGAGTTAAAAGCAAAGCAAACACCAGCTTTGGAGCCTAGAGAACCTGGATTAGAATCTCAGCCCAGCTGCTCACTAGCTGTGTGTCCTTGGGCCAGTTTCTTAACCTCTCTGAGCTCAAAGGTCCCACCTCAGGGGAATCTAGTGAGGCTTTGAGAGGTAAGGCATGGAAGGCACCTGGCTCATAGGACAACGGCCTTGGGCTACCAGTCTGCATCCTGGAGCTTGGGCCTCCTTGCTGCCCGAGGGACCCAGCTCTCTTGTGCCTCAAGTTTCCCTCCTCTCAAACGTTGGTGTGGGCCACCCCCTTTCAACCAACTCTTTTGAGAAAAGTGCACAGATGCATATACCCTCTGAGGCATATTTCAGTGGGTTTGTAAACCTCAGCTTTAAGACAGCTCCCTTCATCCACCTCCTTGTCACGAACTGTTCATAACGTATAGGCTTTCCACCTACAATTGATCTCTCCCCATCCCTTCTAGATGCTTAGAGGTAAAGGTTGTAAATATCAGGGAAATGCAAATGCACTAATTAACCGGCATGGCAGGGAGAGGGGCTGACCTGCAGAATCTGGTCCAAAGTCACCTTCAAGACCATCCAGGCCACCCCCGCACCAATCTTCCTTTTCTGGTGCTGTATCTTCACTTGGTGAACATCTAGTCTTTTTTAGCTGGGATCTTCTAGTGACAGTCGGCCCACTAGGCAAACTGACTTTATGACTGGGCAACTTCAGTCTGTTAAAAAATTCTTCCTGTTTGGAGCGGAAATCTGTGTCCCTGTTACTTCTATCCACTGGTTCTAGTACAGCCCTACAGGCATCTCTTACTGGCTCAATTATTCACTGCAGTCCCCTGGCGCCTGGCATTCTGTTCCTTCCTTTAGGCATTTAACACATTGAACTGAGTTTGGCAATGATCATAACACCATTTATTGAGTGTTTATTATATGCCAGGTCCTGGCTGAGGGCTTTTTGCATATTATTTCCTTCCATCCTTAAGACAACCCTATGAGGTTGATTCTTTTCTTATCCTTATTTTGCCTATGAAGAAACGGGTGGGGGGGCGCTGATAAAATCTAGTAGAAATCCATCCAAACCCAGCATCTGCCTTTTGAAGTCCTCAAGCTTCTTTAAATTGTTACTTCCTTTGTCCCAGACAGCCATGGGTTCCTCTGTGTGTGTGTGTGTGTGTGTAAAGGCAGCGCGATACGTGTGCAGCAAAGTAAAAGGTGTGTGTGTGTGTGTATGCAGTGTGTGCTGGCAATGATTTTATCACAATCACTTGGGTACTTGTTAAAATGCAGATTTTTTAATCTCTAATCTAGACCTAGGAATCTGTACTTTTAGAAACTCCCCAGGCCATTCTTATGCACACCACAGTTTGAGAACCATAGCTTCGAAATACTCCTAGGAAGAAAATATGGGATGTGGGTTTCAAGGGATCCGAATTCAAGTCTTGGCTTCACTTTCTTGAACTGGTTACTTTTCTTTACTGGGCTTTCTCCCATTGGTTAAATGGGCATGATGTTGCAACCGCTGGTAGAGTGCTGCTGTCTGTGGATGGCTGTGGAAGTCTCCTGGGTGGACGGCAGGCATTGTGGGACTGGCCCTTGGAGGACAGAGGTGGCCAGGTAAGGCCTCTCTTGCCATAACTGGATGTGCATAGCAGCAAGCCTGTGGCTCCAGAAGGCCCTGCTCATTCACTCCCAAAGGTCTCTGGCCTCTGCTTTCGAGGATTGGTGTACTCTGGATGAGGCCCTTGTGCTCAGATTTCTCAGTGATCCAGAGGACCCAGAAAGGAGGAAGTGGGCATAACCCCCACCCCCCCAATGACACACACACACACACACACACACCCCACACCCCTTCATCCTTTATGATCCCATGATGGCCTCTGACCTCTCACACAGGAGATGCTGTGCCTTTACTTCTCAGGAAGGGGAGTGGGACGGGTCTGCCATGTGTGTATCATGTTATAAAATCTAGTAGAAATCCATCCCCCCGCCCCAGGGGCTGTGCTGCTGGTCCCTGGGCCGCTCCGGGGAAATGTATGACTTGAGGCTGGCTGGCTGGGCTGGCTGGGCTGGCTGCCGGGAGGGCGAGGAGTAAAGGAACGGCCTGCCTAGGCCTCTGCTCTGTCCCAGTCCCGACCTCCCAGCTCCTCTGCACACAGATCACTCGACCCTGTGCCCATTTCATGGAGGAGGTCGCTTGAGGCCAGGAAGCTGCAGTGACATTTCCAAAGCTCTAATGTCTGCGTGTGCGTGTATGGGGAAGGTGGTACAGTGCAAACTTGAACCCAGGATCCTTGACAATAAGCACGGGCCTTTCTGCACCGCATCCCAAACCAACCTCATCGTTCCTCTGTCCCACCCAGTGGTGATTTGGAGCCAGAGCCCTTGCCCGGGGGCTTGAAGACCTGGGTTCTGACTGGACCGCCATCAGGCTGTGTGATCCTGGGCAGGGCTGGTCATCTCTTAAAACATCAGTTTTCTTGTCTATAAAGGGGAGAGAGGAGGTGTTTAGTTAGACCCCTGAGATTCCTTCCAACCTTGACATTCACAGGTTGCAGTTTTTCATGCACTTCTAGGGATGAGGGGTTCATGATAGCCTCCAGGCCCTGGCGAGTTGTTGGGTTGGGTTGGAGGGCAGAGTGCTGCTCCGGGGCTGACTATGAAACCAGGCAGAAAGGCTTGTGTAGGCTCAGTGTCCAGGGGGCTTAGAGAGCTGGGGCAGGGGGTGGGGCAGCAGGAGGCAGCCCAGGATTGGGTGAAGTTGCTTGGAATTGAACAATACTTTGCACCCTGAACACTGCAGGTGATGGGGGTTGTGGATGGGAGCCGAAGTGGGTCATGGGGTCTGAGAACAACCCAGCTGAGCCCCTCTCTCAGCCTTGGCCAAGAGACCAGGAGGACGTGTAATAATCTCTTGTCTCCCTCCCTGGCCTTCCTCGCGCCTGGCCACTCCCAGGTGGTGGCTGTGCCGGGATGGCTATAACCTTTCCCTGGAGCCGAGCAGCCGGCTGAGGGGATCTGGTTGTCTGTTCTCCATGCCCAGGGTGGCCCCTGCCACCCACGTGCCCTCAGTTTCCTCCTCCATCATGTCTCTTCTTCCCTCCCTGGATGTGTCTCCCTGTTACCCATCCGCGGGATCAAACCCATGCTCCCTGGCCTGGCGATCCGGGCCCCATGCCCACTCGCCTTTCCTCTCTGCCCCGTCTTCTCCCTCTGCTCTGCAGACCGCCCGTTTCCTGGTCTCTGTCTGTGACTCCTGGATGCCCTTCCCCCTCAGCCACTGCTTCATTGCCCAAACTCCTCCTGCCCCTCTGAGTCTGGCAAAAATGTCACTCTGCTCAGTCTCATCACCCCACTAAGGGTGAGCTGCCTCCCTGCACGGTTCTAGCCTGTAGCTCTCATCAGCCACCTTGCCTTATACTTCATCATTGCCTTGCCCGTCTCCGAGATGGGCTCTGAATTTCTAGAAAGCAAGGCCTTGGCCTTACCTCTTATCTCAGCACCCATGAAGTGGGTGAGGCTTGGCGATGGCCTTCCTTGGTCTAGGAAATGCTCAGAACGTCTCGTAGAGCTGGGCTGGCTTGTACCCGGCCTGGGTTTTTTCTGCTCCTGATTCAGAGCATTTTACCCGCACCCAACTTTCCAAGGCAAACGGGCGGGGGTCCTCTCAGTGTGTGCTCCCGGCCAGGTTGGCTCCAGGTGAGGGGTGGACAGAGAGATGCCTTTGGTGTGCGGAAGGATTTTCCTGCCTCCTTTGGATGGCTCTTGATCTGCTTTTGAAAAAATCTATTCTGGCTTTGTGGCATCAAAGACCGAACAGCCTGGAAGCAGGTCTGAAAAGAACACCTCGTCGGTTCCCCAGTCTGCAAGCCGAACTTCAGGTCCCAAACGAGCTTGCCCGAATCCACCTGATATTTTAGAATTCATGAGAGTTTGCAAGGTGACTGGCATGGTGTTGGGGGCCCACAGACTTGGCCCCAAAAGCACCCAGGGATCGTGTTACTTGTCTAAGGCCGCACAGTATTTGTGGCCAGAACGTCCAGGAAAACTGTCCCCAAGTTCAGAGAGGGTCGTTGAGCCCCAGAGGCCAAAGGATTGAAAGGGCAAAAATGAGGACAAAGAATATACCCAAAAACACAAAACATTGATATGAAACTTCCGGGTTTGTAAAGTGCTTTTGCTCAGCCTTGTTTAGCATCTTCTTTCTCTCAGTCCCCGTGTGACTTTCTGCTGTGGAAACCAAGGTTCTGAGAGAGGAGATGCTTGGCTAAGCTCATGCAGCCAGAAGGAGGACTCCCAGGCCTCGCACTGGCTCCTCTTACTCCAGGCCCAGTGTCCTCTGCACCCCATCGGGCCTCTGAGGTGGCAGAGCGGAGTAGGGAGCCAGGAGATTCGAATGAGGTTTGTTTGTTTTTTTCCCATGAAAGTCTTGCATTGGAGGCATTTTTCTCACTAGCATCACTGAACTCAGGTAGTGAGTGGCGAGGTGGGACCAAGGAGAAAGGGCAATGTCCTTATGAATTTAGTCAACACACAGGTGGGCCAGGTGAACAGGTAGGAGCTCTCTGTCCTGAAGTAGGAAGCTCCCATCTTCCTGTATGTAGGTCACAACAACTGTTCCCTGTTACAGACCCAGCTTAGAGTACCTTCCGAGGGTTGCTGGGCGTGCCGGAGGGAAAGCAATGAGACCGATGATGGCGCCCAGGTCCCTTGCCCCATTGGAGGCTGGCAGTGGCTCTTGGAGCCCCATAGCCTCCATGATGCCTGTTAAAGTGGCTGTCCTAGTCACTTTACTCTCTCAGTTTACCTGTATCCACCCCAACCTCCGCCCCTAAACTGAGCATCCTAGCACAGATGCCTCATGATTGACTTCTCTAGGTGACCCCGTAGCAAGTTCCACCTCCTTAGATGGGGAGCAGGAAGGAGCGTGGGGATAAATGAGTAAGTAAATGAATGAATGACCCTTCTCAGCATCTTTGATGACCCTGTCTGACTGTCATCAGCCGGGAAATCCATGACAAGTCCACCGGGAAATGGCCGTTTGACAGGGGCAGTGAGGAACTGGCCAGACATAATGGAAGCTGACCCTGGCCGGAGCAGAGCCCTCCAAGCCTTTCCCAGCAGAGGGAAAGCCATCAACCCTAGTGCTGCTTCTGGGAGGAGAGAATTCCCAAAAGTCTCTGCCGGCCCCACTGATAGGGATCTGCAGGGTGTGTGAGGGATTTGTTTTCAGCCAGGATGTGGGGAGTTAAAAATAGCCATCCTAATCCCTTGAGTTCATGTCGCACTGGAGGCTGTGCAGAGCCCTTGGCTCCATTATCTTGCCTGAGTGGCTGGGCAGCTGCTGACGTTGGAAGCGGTCAAACTGCCCACTGTATAAATGAGCGCGTGGAGGTGTATGCCCAGTTCCTTGCTCGAGGCTGTACCCAAAATTTGGTGGCAGAACCTAGGTCTGTTCCCCACCCCTTATGTCTGCGTTCTTTATTCTTACAAGGAGCTCAATTAAAATCTAAAGTCTACAGGCTACAGCGGGGAAAAGGGTTGGTTGAAAAGAGAAGAGCAGATGATTAAGCTGAGCAGGCAGCAAGGATAGTGAGAGACTAAGGATCTAAGGATGGTTCAAGGCCCCAGGAGACAAAGGCTCCTGCTGGGGTTGGGGATCATCCAGAGGCTGAAAGTAGCTGGAGCAGGAGGCAGAGTAGTGATGGGAATGAAACAGAAAAGTACCAGTAGAACCCAAATCAGGGACCTAAATGCCATAATAAGGAGTGTGAACGTGATGCTGCAGGCAGCGGGGAGCTTTTGAGAATTCCGGAGCACAGCAGTTCCCTGCTTTGTCAACAGGGCTGTGCGGTTGTGTTCCCTTCCCGCCTCCCGCTCCGCCTCCTTCCCGTCCCCCGCTCCGCCCCGCCCCCGCCCGGCTTTGCAACAGGTGTCATTCTATGGTGTTTGGATGAGCAGATTTTTTTTGAATCCTCAGAAGACACCCGCATCTCTCCTTCTGGAACCCAGCACCATGCCAGAGGGAGGGCCTTGCGTTCCGGGGCCTCTGGGTTCTGGGAGGAGCCAGTTCTGGACAAAGTCTACCTGGGTTTCTTGGCTTTTTCCAGTGTGTAACCTAGGTTCTCCTGGTTGTCCATCTGTTTTCACCCTGATGGGAGGAATTAAGCGAGAGGGAGGAGGTGGCGGCCGAAGTTCTGGGGGAAGGCTCTTCTCTCCTGGCCTGACTCAGTGAAGCCTTTATAGGCTCCTCTCTTGCCCCTGACACTGGGCTCCTTGCCCCTGACAAGCTCCCAGACCACCAGAATCCCTTTTCTCTTCTCCTGGCTCCACCCCTCCCCCATTGGGAACCCGATCAGTCCCCGGCTCCTCCAGGCAGCCAGCACTGACCACGTCAGCAACACCGGCCTCTCCTGCACATTTTAGTGCCCATTGGCGCATTGTCCTCTAATCCATACCTTTATTAGCTCTTCGCTCCTTCCTCAGCTAGGCCAGAGGACCTTGGTGTGCAGGACGGGGGCTGAACAAGATCTGAGCTGGACGGACGATTGGAAATCTGTAACCCACCCATTTTAGAGTTAAGCAGACAGAGGCCTGGGTTTGCCTAAAACTCATGAGAAGCTCATGGCAAAGCTGGGACTTGAACCCAGATCTCTGGCTCCACCCTGGTCTTTGGCTACAGCACCACCCTGCTTTTCAGACCCCCTCTGCTCCTTTCTGGGCTCCAGGAACGGGGATTCCCAGCTCTGCGAGAATCCCGATTCTATAGCCTCGACTCCTCCTGGGGCTGGGAGCCAGCAGCGCCAAGCCTGTGGCTTCTCAGAGAGGGCTCTTGGCGTCGGCGGGCGTCGGCTTAGTCACAGGGATGAGATCACCACTCACCTCTGGATGGAGGAGGATGCCAAGGTTTGGGAACTTTCACTCTGAGCCACTTGTCGATTTTGTGTGTGTTCGTGTAAGAAAAACAAACCCATTGGTTGGGACTTTGTTCTTGGCCTGTGTCCTGCAGGCCTGGGGAAGCTGCTGGGCCATGATAAGTCCCTGGGCGGTGCCATCTCACAGGTTCCCAGGAGAGTGGCTCTGTGTTGAGAAAGAGCTTGGACCAGGAGCCAGAACCTGGTGTTAGTTTTCTCAGAGCCTTACACTGGCTCTGTGTCCTGAGCAAGATGCAGGACCTCTCTGGACTATAATAATAATTGCTAGCAGCTCACACTTTCTGAGTACTTTCCATGGACCAGACACTGCACTCACGACTTTCCAAGAATGAGCCCATTTGCTTCTCACAACAGCCCCACGAGGTCCTGTTATCATCTCCATTTTGCAGATGAGGAAACTGAGGCCCAGAGCGGCCTAAGTCCACTTAGCTGGGAAGGGGCAGAGCGAGAGTTTGAAGGAAAGTCTTCTGCACTCCACAGCCCCAGGTGTCAGTCACGGCTGGGCTAACTCCTGTGGGAATGTGAAAGTATAAATACAGAGAAATTAGGTGTCATTAAGCAGGCCTCTGGTGAAGGAAGTTCTGGGTATGGAAAAGTCTGAATTAAAGAGACTGTATGAACTACTTATTTTTCTTGTAAAGATACACAGTGATTCAAATCAGCCAAACAAAAAGATTTTCGAGTGTGGTTTTTAAGCAAGCTACAGCGATGCATAGAGAGGGGGGATAATAGAGGAAAAGATTTCTTTAAGGCGCTCGAAGTTTACCTCTTGCATGGCATTCACATACCACCAGAGCTTGTCTCTGAGGCTGAAGTCACTGGGGCGAGTGTTTGTTGAAGCAGGCCTGCTGAGTGAAGGTGGGGACGGTGACTCAAACTAGTGTGAGGTTTAGCTCCTCCCTCTGTCCCACTCAGGAACCTCGGGGTTCGCGTTTAGGGAGAAAGTGTGCTCAGTCTTTGGTGAGGCCACAGGTTGGTGTGTGGGGAGGGTGAGAAATCGAAGGGGCTTCCTGGAGGCCGTGGGGCTGGAGCTGGCCCCAGGAGGACGGCTGCCCAGATCTCTGCAAACAGGATTGTAAAATCCCTTCTCCCAAGCTTGCCTGGTTTTCTGTGACAGCCTGCGGCCAGGTTGGCTGGGAGGCTCCCAGCGTGGCAGTCAGGACACTTGGAGAGGAGGGGAGGTATCCAATCCTCCCTCAGTTTCCCCATTTCAACCAGAACATCCCTAGAACCCCTTTATCTCCGGCATGCCTTTGGAGAGGGAGCAGAGAGGTGCGGATGAAGAAGCACTTTGAAATCAGAGGTGAGTTTGCTACTTCCCTGGTGTGTCCTCAGGCAAGTCATTTCACTGCTTGGGCTCAGTTTCCTCTTCTGTCAAATGAGGATAATAGTGACACCTACCTCATCGAGTTGTTTTGAGGCATAAGTGAGGTAATGCATATGAGGTGCTTATCACAGAGCTGGCACAGGGTCAGAGCCTGTCATTATAAACTGCTGCCATCTCTGTTGTTTTTAGCTAGGGACACACCTCTCCACCTTCACCTCTCCCCTCGTCACCGAGTTCCTGTTGTTGACATCCTCCTCACTAACTAGTGCAGAAATTTTAAGTATTTATATCCTTGCTGGAATTTCTCTTTGTATTGTCTAGTTAATTACCTGATTGAATTAAGGCAAACAATTTTACTTCCTTTGCTGTGCAAGAGCAGGAAGTGTCCCGGTGCTTTCTTTACTGTGATCGAGATGATTATTGAAATATTTGGTGATGATGGTGCCTCCCCCCGACCCCCAGAGGTCTGCTCCCTCCTAGAATAGCTCTGCAGGCCCCGTAAATCAAGCAGCGGCAACGCGATTGGGAAACATAAATCTTGTTGAGGATGTTGATGGGTTTGGCCACATGTTTCTGTCGGTGCTGTTTTGGCACCTTGTCCATTCCCAGAGGGATGGTTGAAGATTCCTTTTAAATATTTAGAATGAACGACCCATGTGTATATAGGGGGAGTATTGGCCGATGGGAGATAAATCAGTGACCAAGGTAGAGGGAGAGGGCTTCCCACGGTGAGGAGTCACCCGCTCTTCTCCACACCGTGATGGCGTCTCCGGCGTTGGGTTCTGGGTAGGGAAGTGTGGTGGTGAAGTCTCTGCCCTGCCACTCAGTTGCCGCATGAATTAGGGCAGACACTTAACTGGTCCTTGGTCCTGAAGCGAGGGGTACAGCGGCACCTGCTTCTTATGAATATTCTAAGGCATGCGCTTTGCACAGTTCCAGCATGTGCGTGTGGTAAGTGCGCCTATAAGTAAGCCATTATTTTCACTCAACGACCTTAAAAAAAAAAAACCCCTCACTTTCTTCTTTACTTTAAGACCCTTCCCAGCCTGACTTCTCAGCCTCACCTCTTTCCCTCCAGGACCAACCAGGACCAGCATGCTCTGGGCTCCGGCTTGGGCAATCCCCTCTACGTGGGATGCCCGCTCCTCTGTCTTTGCCCCTCCTTTTTCCTTCAGAATTATCTCAAGTGCTGTACTTTCCATGAAATTTTCCTAAAGCCCTTCTCCCCAACCAGTCCTCTTTCAATGCCTTGTTACATCCTTGTTATGCCTTATGTCTGCAACCACATTTGTTCCGTGGGATGGCAGTCTAGGAAGATGCTTTGTAGAAAAGGAATTTGGGAAAAGGCTGCATTCCTTATGCCCATTGTACACTACTGATGCACATTAGCAATTTTAAAGGCTCTGAGAAGTCCTGCAGTAAAGAAACCTGCTAAACTGTGTTTACCCCAGAGCTCTCCAAACCTCTGACCGTAGGACACCTTCTTCGTGGAATACCTATTGACAAGCCTTTGTGACATTCTTGGGGATGTGGCATTGTAACATCTATATAGTATTTCGATGTTATCTCCCATTTTATACCAAGGAAACCGAGGCTCAGAGGGCTCAGTAACAGCCCCTGGGAAATCTGTGTGCCCCTGGTCATCTCCGGGATCCACTGACAGGTCCTTTATGTGGATGTCTGGGGCCAGGTGATGAGGAAGGGCTGTGAGTTGACAGCCAAGGACCCGCTCTCAAAGAGTTGATGGCCTTTGAGGGTATGAGATGGACTCATGGAAGGCGGAGAGAGATTAGCTGCCGATCTGTGTGCCTGAGTCTGCGTGCAACAGGAGCCTTGTCTGTATCCCCGGCGAGGAAGGACATGAGAGTCCCATGTCCTCTGAGAACCAGCACTGTCCCGAGGGCCCCCTGCCTCCGAGGGCGATCCCCATGGTTTCCTGAGACCCCACTGTGGTTTAGTCCTGCAGGGGCTTAGCCGTGGAAGGGGAGAGAAGGCAGCAAGGGAGAGAAGAGCCTTCTGTTTATCCGAGCACAGTCTTCCCTTCCTATCGGGGAGAAAATGCTGTCTTTTAAGATTCTTCTTTTATTATCTGAAATTCTCAAGGGAGCAATTACCTGAAGGTGGGAATTATCTGCTGTCTTTATTCTAGCGCCCGTCTGCCTGAGTTCCTTCTTGGGGTAATTGATTTTGGTAATTCAGAATTGAATGTTGTTTTAGGAGATGATGCTGTTGCAGAGGCAGGGGGATGCCCACAAAGGCATCCTCCAAGGTGTTGGCAGCCAGTGGCGCTGCTGGTGATGGTTACAGTGGGGGTGGGGCAGTGACTGAATTAATGTATTTCTCACCTTTGAATTTTCTCCCTCTTGTATAGAAGATGCGTGGGTTGCTTGGGAGCTTTCCTGACTGTGGAACTGGGGCAGGTTTATCCGAGCACAGTCTTCCCTTTCTATCGGGAAGAAAATGCTGTCTTTTAAGATTCTTCTTTTAGAAGAATCTTTTAGGAAATGAGGAGCTGAAAGGCAGGGGTAAGGTCTGATGGGTTTGATTGCTCCTCGCCACGGGCAGGTCAGTCCTGGGCATTGGCCCTGACCTGACCCTGTCCTTGGCCCTGGCCCTTCCAGAGGGCGAGGGAGGCATTGAAAACTCCTTGGAGAGCCTTTCAGGAGAGCAGCTGATATAAATCAGCCTGACCTTTCCTCTGGGCAGACCGAGGTGCTGGCTCTGGACCCTGCCACCCAGAGCACTGCTGTCCCTTGGGAGGAGGGGCAAGTTGGGGTGTTGGCTTAATGGGGACGTGGAGAACAGCATGAAGAGAGGACCCCAGTGTGGGGAGGCCTGATGACCCTGGGAGGTTGATCTGCTTAGTGGATAAAAAGGCAGTGTGAGGGATTTCCTCCCCCAAATGTCCCCTCACGCCGGCAAATGCCCAGAGAAGGCCTGATTTAAAATGAATGAATGCTCTGGACCTGCGGGGGAGGGGGAAGCTTGGTCGAGAACATTCCTCAGGTCTCTCTCTCTCTCTCTCGTCTGGGGCTTGTCTGGAGGAAGCAGCACAGTGCAATGGCTTCTCTCGAGCCTCTCCCCCGCACTGCCCTGAGCCCTCCCTCTCCAGACCCGTGGGCGCACTGGTTTGGGTCCAGCCCCAGAGCTGGACTGTCCTTGTCTCATGACCCACCCCTGCGAGGCCTGGACCCTGCCTTCTGTTTGGGTGTTACGTGGCATTTTCGTCCCCACCTTACAGATGAAGAGATTGAGGCCCAGGGTGATCTGTCCAAGTTCCTGCCTCACAACCTAGTTTCCTGGCTCCTGGTCCAGGACCTCGGTGGGCTCTCGTGGGGACGGGGAGCCCCTCAGCTGCCCTGTGGAGGAGGGGTGGGCGCTTGGGGGAGGGGGTGCTTCCTCCGGTTCCATCTCAGCTGTTAGGTGGACTTGACACTGTGACTGGTTACTTGAGTCTGTGTCCAACCACCTGCTAAACTGGGAAGCTCCTGAAAGACAGGGACACTTTGTCACCTTGGGATTACCTCTCAGTGCCCAGCTCAGTGCTTGCACAGGGGTCAGCCGGGGCTCTTTCAGGTATAAGAGGCAAAAACGCCCTTCAAGTTGGCCAAAGTTAAAAAGACCTTATGGTCTCAAGTATCTAAAGAGCCAAGGAAGCCAATGAGTTAGTTAGGGTGTGATATTTGTCTCTCACCTCCCACTTCCCCCCAATTCTAAACTGTTTCTGCACCAGACTGGGAGTGGGGAAAGGGGGTCCCCAAGGAATATTGGGACGCTGGCCCCGGAAGAAGGGTAAGTAAACACAGGCAAAAGCAACAGAAGACCCATAAACACATGATGAGCATGTCATGCATAGTTGGTAAATTCAATGGATTTTTGTAGAAACTTTTTTTTTTCTCCAAAGGAAGAATTTACATTGGAGGCACAATAGCCAGATGGCATGCACATTATCTCCTATAAGCAAAACGAAGCAGACACTGAGAAGGATCCGAAGCCACAACTTGGCTGAGCAGATATATGCGCTTAGTGATATATCTCTAAGACGTGGTCCCAGGCCTAGTGGGGGTGGCAGGGGCCATTTCTAGTCTGGTCTGAGTTTTAGTCTTATGGAAATGCTTTTAAGGATTGAAAACAACCGGGTTGAACCTAAATAATGTTGAAAGACTCCCACAAATTTTAGAGGGCCAAATATATATGCTTGGAAGCTGTTTCTGGCCAATGTAATACTATCCGACAGAACCGACGGATAAATTATAATGTGATGGTATGTGACGAAGGGGTGATTGTTGGAGAGTGTGGCTCTTGGCTCTCTGAGGCTCCAGGGAGGCTCTCCATTCTTTTGACTGTGACAACAGGGAGCTGCACAGCCCCTGACTGGAGGGGTAAATATTTACTGAGGGCCTACCATATGTCAAGTTAACTCTTATTTACCTAGAATCAACACATATTTATTGAGTGCCTGCCATGTGCCAGGAACTGTTTTAGTACAGATTGAGAACTGGTATGATTTCAAGAGCTCCTGTAAACCAACTTGGTACCTGAAATTCCACCATTAGTGATTGATTCCTTTGGCTTAAATACTGCCCTTTCTTGTTTTGATGCTAGGTACTAATCGAGTACTAAATGGGGATCTCATTCATCTCTAAGCCCTCCTTGGGTTGGAAGTTATTATTTGGAAATGTAGAATTAGAGGAATTAAACAGGGCACCAGGCTCCAACATTGGGCTGGTGGTAGAAGTCAAGATTTACGCATCGCACGTCATGTGCCTACCCCACCCTGAGTGCTAAATTTAGCGACAGTCAAAAATTTTAGTCATCGAATTGCTCTTAGCGGTCATTGTTTTCCAAGTTTGGATTCTAAAGGCAAAACAAGAACTAAAAGTCCTTCCCGGCTCTGGCCCCCTTCTATAGCCTTCCAGATCCTTCCGCTCAGATGGACGGCTTCCTCTCCGGCTGCCTGGGGTCAGCTGTTGGAAGAAGTTGCCGGAGCTACCCTCCCACACTTCCCAGCTGGAAGAATACTTGTCTGCTTCTACCTGTTCACCATCTGGCCCCTAGGAATCTCTTCCCCACTGAAAAGGCTAGCCACTGACCGACCCTCCCCCTATCCCATATAGTGGTTAAAAGTACAAGTGGCCTCTGAAGTCCCACTGGGTTTGGGACCAGGCTTGACTAGCTGAGTGACTGAACCACTCTTTGCTGACTTTCCCATCTATAAAATGGGATCACAGTACTAACCCCAGTGGGTTTTGAAGGTGTCAGCGAAGTAGATGACACAGGTCAGGCATATAAAAGAAACTCAATATATGGGATCTTTGCTGATTCTGGTATCATGATTGCTCGGGGCCTCCGCCAGCCTCCCCAGGCTGTGTACCGGCTCTTCACCTTGCCTTCCCGCACTCCGCACCCTCTCGGGCCCTTGCATGCTTCTCTGCGGACGCCTCCTGACCGCCGAGGGTCCTGCCCCAGGTGCCTCCTCTTCTCACCTATCAATCAGTTCTCACCTGGGAGCCCCCGCCACTCATGCCCAGAATGACCCCTGAGTCTGGACTATTCCCAATCCCAATTATACATTTCTTACCCTAATCCTCTCCCCCAAGTTCCAGATAAAGAAGCGATTTTCAACAGATGCTCTAAAGGCACATCGACTGGTCCAACGTGAAAGTCTTTTTCTTTCCACTAAAACTACAGCCTCTCACCCTGATCACCCCTCCCCCACCATGGCTTCCCTCTTTCGAGTGAAGGCTACCCTGGGCAGCCCCAGTCTAGTGGTTACCCTCCACGCCTTCCTTCCTCCTTCGTGCAGGACTGGTAATTCCCCTTGACGCTGACTCCTGCCTCCATCCCTGCCCCCACCGTCTGTCTCTTCGGGGATAACCTGGCCCTAGCCTCCTGGCAGGCTGCCTACTTCCTGATCCTTTGCCACCCTGCCCTAGGGGAACACTGTAAACCTTGGTCTGATGGGGTCACTCCTCTGCTCAAGGGTCTTGAGGGACTCCCTATTTTCTCTAGAGTATGTATAGTCCGGGCATCTCAGGTTGATTTTTAGGGACCTCCAAACTCGGGTAGGAGCCTCCTTGCCCACAGCTCCTTTCTCTGTGCCTAGGAGCTTAGCCAGCTGAATGCTCCGAGGCCTCCCACCCGCCCTGTTGCCATGCTTTTGTTCTCAAGGTTCCCCTGCCTATTGGAATGCCATCCCCTCAGCCTTGTGTCTGCCTGTCAAGATCCTACCCTTGTGTGATCAGATTCACAAAGCCAGTGGACAGGCAAATGTCCATGCAGTTCAGCCCCCTGCCTCTAACCAGAATAGCATGGCTATTTGTGCTGCTTACTCTTCCCTTGACTCCTGTGGAATGTTCCATCTGTAGAATCTATAACATTTGCAGCTTGGTTGCTGGGGCTCGGCCCAGAAATCTCTGGAGTCTGTAAGAGAAGGGTCTGGCCTGGCTAGGAGGGCTGCTTCTCCAGGGACAAAGTGGATGACTCAGAAGTGTGGAGCTGGAGGGAGGTCAGGAGGGGGACCCCCAAGACCTGGCTGAGAGCTTACTCTACTCCTTGTAATTCAGTATCTAGAGGGCCGCAAGGCCGAGTGACCTCGAGCCCCCTACTGCCTGCTTGCGGGGGCCTCTGTGGAGTGGGGGTGGGGGGTAATATTTCCACTTTTCAGGACCAGGGCTGCTGGTGGGTTGAGCAATGGTGTGGGTGAGAGCAAAACAGAAGTAGATGAACTAATAATTAACAGATGTCAATTGTTAATAGCTTAAAAATACCACTAGCAGCCCACCCCCAGGGTGCACAGTCACTGGGCCCCTTAGAAGAGATTGATTCACAACCAGCTTGGGACAGGTTTGTCCAGAGAGTGACAGGTACTGTGGGGTGTGTGGAGGGGGAGGGGGACGGGGTAAGTGCCATTGCCAAGGCCACCAGGCTTTGACTTACTCTGACTCCCGGGTATTTTCGTGAGGCGCTGAGTGAGGGGAAGATCAGAGAGGCACTTGGGGAATGCCACGAATCTGTTCATTGTCCTCACCTCCCTGCTGCACCCAGATCCAGGCTGCCATCTTCTGTCCTGTGTGACTGCAGGATGCTTCAGACTGGACCCACTCCTGTGTGTTTTCCCGTACGGTCTGTTCTTTACTCGGCAGCCAATGCCTCTGTGGTTTTTTTAAATGTAACATGGATTGGTTTGAATTGCTTCTGGCTCTCACTGCTCTTAGAGTCACGTGGAGCCCAGACCTGGCTCACATCCCCTTCCCCATCCTCACATCCCCTTCCCCACCCACACTGGCCTCTCCTTCAGTTCCTTTCATACAAGCAGGTTTCATCCACATCTGGACCTCGCCAGACGGTTCCTTGGCCTGGACTCCTCCCCTCCTTGGAACTGCTTCAGCTCTCACCTTCAGCATCCCTCCTCTGAGACCATGTGTCTAACAGAGGATGACCCCTCCCCAGTTTGTGTCTACCTTGATACTTGTTTTTTCCTTTATAGCATGCATCACAGTTTTAACTTACACATGTATATAAGTTTATAGTTTTTTAATGCTTGCTTTTGTGTTTCTACTGGACCAAAAGCCCACAAAGGCAGGCTCCTTGTCTGGCTTTTTACAATTAGCACCTGACACGGTTTCTGGTACAGTGTAGGTTTCTGGTAAATATTTGTCAGAGGAATGCATGAATGAGTAAATGAAGGCCTCGGGAGGCCCAACCCTCATTTAGGGTGGCCAACCAGCTCCGTTTGCCCAGGACTAAGGGGATTTCCAGGATGTGGAACTTTCGGTTTTAAAACCAAGATGGTTGCCGGGAAATCGGCTGAGCTGACCGCCCTGGCCCAAGTGGCCACCCCTGGTGGACTGGGTGTTTCGAGGTCCACATGCTGTTTAATGTTCACAGCCTTAGGAGTCCAAGGTAGATGCATTCCTGAGGACAAGTGGGTGGGTGCCTGGGGGTATACATGTACACATGGGGGTGCCCAGGCAGGCCTGCACCATCCTGGTAAGCGAGTGGCCAGCTCTCCTCACCCCCGCTTTGCAGAGGAGATTGGCTTGACACAGGCAAGGCCAGCTCCAGAAGGCTGAGCCAGGGTCCTTGTCTGACACAGCACGACTGGTCCCCATACGCATTGGTCTGCTCAGGCTGCCATAACAGAATACCACTGTCTGGGTGCCTTAAACAATAGAAACATATTTTTTCACAGTTCTAGAGGCTGCAAGTCCAAGATCGCGGTGTTGACAGGCCTGGTTTCCTCTGAGGGCCCCTCCTTGGCCTCTAGATGGCCCCAGGCTCGCTGCCTCTTCACATGGTTGTACGCTGTGCTCTTGGGCCCCTGGTGTCCTTTGCGTGTCCAAAGGACCCTGGTCAGATTGGACGAGGCCCTACCCTAATGGCCTCATTTTAACTTAATCACCTCTTTAAAGACCCTTTTTCCAAATATGGTTACATTCTGAGGGACCGTGGGATTGGGACTTCAACATGTGGATTTTAGGGGACCACATTTCAGCCCATAACAGCACCCTAGGGCGGAGCGCCCTCCCTGCAATGTGACATCTAGGGCGGTGGTGCAGGCCCAGTGGAGCAAGAGGTCTCCACTTCTCAGGGACCAGGGAACCACAAGGGTGGATTTGAAACTTTAACGTTTTAAGTTTCCTTTACCTCCATAATGTTTGTCTCTTTCCATTTCTCTTACATTTGCGTATTCTCTCTAGAGAGAAACCGTCCATCTGTTCTCTTACCTGCCTTGGGCCAAGCCGGGCTGGATCTGTCTGAACGGTAGTTCTCAGGCCCCAGCCTCAAGTTTTGGGGTGCCCTGGGCTCCCTCCTGGTGCAACCAGCCCACTGATCACCTCTGCACCTCTCACCACGCTCTTCCTCACCTCTTGGCCTTGGCTCAGGGGTCCCTCCCTGAAGCATCTCTTCCAGGCAGAGGTCATGGTTCCCAGCGAGGCTGCCTTGAGCAGGAGCTGGTCTTGTTCCTAGTGGCCCCAGGACTGGGTCAGCAGCTGGCACGCTTAGTCATCACAAAAGTTTGTGGAACGCAGGCAGGAAGGTGTCTATGGAACAGGCTGAGGAGGCTGCTGAGAGAGCTGGAAGGGACGGTCTACAGGCAAAGCCGGGCTGCAGCATTTACTAGGTGACCTTGGACACATCAGGTCGCTTCTCTGAGCCTCAATTTACTTATCTGTAAAATGGGGAGGTAAAAATAACTACCTTCTGGGATTGTTAAGAATGTGAAATGACAGGGACTTATTTGAAGCATTTAGCATGGTGCCAGGCATATAGTAAGTACGCAATAAGGGTTAATTTCTGTCATCTGGGAACTTAGTGGGTCTGGAGGAAGGGGTAACTGGCCTATGTAACTGGCCTTTCTGGGCAGCTCTGAGGCTCATCATTTCCTGCCCCAACAAAGGCATGGTTGGAGGGCTGAGGGAGAGAAAGCCCTTCGGCTTTGACACCCAGCACTTCTGTGATGTGTCTGTATCCCTCACCTCTTTTAGGCCTAGCTGTATCTGTTTGTTATGATTAGAATGAGCTCTTACAGGCTATGGCCCTTTTCTGGGTCCCAGGTTCTCTCCCTTTGACGACCCAGCATCCCTACAACACTCCTGGGACCCAGGAAGGTACTGTTATTATCCCCCACCCCACTCTTTGCAGAGGAGAAAGCAGGTGCTCAGAGAGGTGAAGTCATTTGACCCGGGGTGCACAGCTGGTGGTTGCAGAGACCACAGCTGGTGGTCTCCGAGTCCCTTGTGGTACTAAGGTTTGGGTGTGGGCTCTGGGGCTATTTGGGCTGATGGGACGGCAGGATCAAGGAGAGCTTTTTGCCTTTTTTTTTCTTTTTTAGTTATGGCTGCTCTGAATTCTGAGCTGCTATTCTGTGAGGCTGTCAGAGGCAGGAGACTGGGCTGAATTTGGCCTACAACCCTACGGGATTTAACTTATGTGGTGGTTGTTCACTTATTTGAAAAGGAGAATTAGTTACCTACATTGAACAGTCAAGAGTTTTTACATTAAAATCTGGTAACTGCTCTGGAATTCGGATCACCTGGCCGTCCTGGGCCTGCTTTCCAGTAGCACCTGGGCTGGCTGGGGCGTGCGCACTCCAGGTAGCCTGGCCAGCCTGCTTCGCTCATTCTCTTCCCTTCCTGGCTCATGCTGGCATTAGCGTTGAGGACTCCTGAGTTGGGTGAGCAACAGGGCTGGGGCATGCATTGGGCTGTGGGCCCTGTGGGCCCCTCCAGGAGCTCACTGCTGCTAAGGTCTGGCAGCATCATAATTCAAGGCAAAATGAGTGGCCCCAGAGAGATGTTCAGACAGTGTTTGGGGCTCTCAGAAATGTTAATGTGTTCAATAGGGCACCCATAGACTTGGCACATGTTTAATGAGCACTTACTCTGTACCAGGCACTGGCCAACCCTACAAAGAGATATTTGGGATACCGACTGTCCTCGGAGAGCCTACATTTCAAGGCGTGAGGGTACCTGGAATGGGTTTTCAGGGAGGATGATATCTGAACAGGTACATGAAGTGCAGAGGCTTTCTAGGCAGAGGAAATAGGGTGAGCAGAGTTCAAAGCTGGTAGTTCAATGGGGCTCCCAGCTTGAGCTGTAGTTAGGTGACTGCACCTTTCTCCCCCTGGGGAGCCAGGCTGGGACTTAGGACCCGCCCAAGAATGAGGAAGGCACAGGGAGATTAACTTGGAGCAGCACTGACTTTGGAGGACCAAATTATGTGTGTTTTTAATTCCTAAAGGCTTTTAATCTGTTCTTTTTATAAAAAATAGGATTTTATTTTTTAGAGCAGTGTTAGGTTCACAGCAAAATTGAGCAGGGAGTACAGAGAGTTCCCATATACTTCCTGCTCCCCACATGCACAGCCTCCTCCACTACCCACATCCCGCTCTGTGATCTGTTTCCCAGTGTATAAAACAGCATATTCTGTGATTTAAAATAAAATCAAACATTATCATAGGGTATCAAGTAAAAACAAAACCTTTCCCCTTTCCTGCCCCCCCACTCAACACCCCCTCACACATAATGTATTCCCCCCCACATACACACTAACACATACATAAACGTACACACAAACACGCACATACACACATACACATATACTTATACACATACACACAAATACACAAATACACATATACACATATACACAAACACATAAACATACATACAAATGCACACACCCATACACACATATACTCATGCACACGCACTTATACAGATACATAAAAACACATACAGAAACACATATACGAACACACATACACACAGATACACATATACTTATACATACAAACACGTACATAAACACATACATGCAAACACACATATACATATACATGAACACATACTTATACACACAAACACACACACACACACACACACACTCCCCAGGTTAACCACTGTCTGTGTTTTGGAAGAACCTGTGAGAGCCTGTTTCCATGCTTCCAGGGTCTCCCCATCCGGGGTCGTCCCACATGCCCTGCAAGGTCACCTCGCCGTGTTCGGCATCAGCACTCACACCGCCTCTTGCTGCGGGACGGCCGCCAGGATTCCATTTTCAGAGCAGACTGTAATTTATTCAGCCAGGGCCCAGTGATGGACACGAGTATGGTTTACAGGTGTTTTTCTCTGCAAACAGGGCTGCGTAAACACCTCTGTACATCTGTTCCTGCATGCGTGTGAGAGTTTATCTGAGGGATAGGATGTCGAAGGACGGTGTATGAATTTAAAACAGACATTTTATGGATTTTAATTCTTGATACACGTTGCTGAGTTACCCTCCACAAAGGTTGTGACAGTTTCTGCTCCTGCCTCCTGTGGGTAAGTTGATGAGGCCGTGAACTTCTCCAGTATCAAGAGCTGGCCTGGGCTAGGGCTGGGATGGGGGTGGGGTAGGCTCCCAGGGGCAGGACTCAGCCAGGAGGGGACCCTCGGGAGGCATTTCGAGTGTGTTTTTCTCAGTGCTCTTTTGTGCTCTCATGTATCTGTGAATCCTTACGAACCCTACGAATCTAACAATTTACAAAAGTCATTTATCCTGCAACTTGCCTTTTTTAGTACAGTAAGGTATTTTGGAAAGGTTTTCCTAGTCAGACGTGGACCTCTCTCTTGTTGTCTCTGCTGCATAGAGCTTTCTGCAATTGAGGGCGTGGTGCTCGATTTAGCCACCCTCCCCTGGTGTTTCAGGAGCATCCTGTGGACCTCATCGGGCTCAGGTGTCAGTGTCCCTTTGTCCAGAAGAAGCACATTTACTAGGACAGTGGTTATTGCTGGGAATGGCACTACTGTTATTCCTGCTGTGAGCTTGGAGCAGAAGTCATGGTTTTGCCATGGCCTTGAACTCAGGTCTGGCACTTCTCTGGGTTCTTCTTGAGTGACGTGCAGGTCCAGTGCATCTGCTGACTTTGTTCTTCTGGCCCATGCAACGCCAACTCCTAGCCCCCCGGAACCCCTTGCCTGCATGTGAGCAGACTTGCCTCTGGTGGAAGGTTGGCACAAGCATCGAGCCATGGGCTCACTTGTTCATCTGCCAGCATGATTTTCCTTATCTTTCCTCTTTAGAGTCTTTGTGGGGTGTCTGGGTCTGGCTGGGGGTATGGTGGTGGGGGTGATAGGGAAAAGATTCATTCAGCTCCTACCCACAGGCAGTGAGTGCTAGTGGCCATCCCTGGTGCTTCTGCTATGGGCCAGGAGGCACAGGGCAGTCAGGAAAGGCCTCCTGGAGGAGGTGATACTGGGAACAGCGAGATTTGGAGATGAGTCTCTGGGCTCTGAGGGAGCCCCTGGGCAGAGGCATGAAAAAAGAGGAAGGGGTACATGAAGGGGCTTGGCAAACCTCCTTTAGAGAGACTCTGGCCACCTGTGGTTGCAGGGGGTCTACTTGAGGGCCAAAAAGATGTTAATGGTGAGATCTGGAACCAGACAGACTGGGCTCAAACCCTGGCTCTGTCGGTTTCTAGCTGTGCCTCCTTGGGACAGTCACTTAACTTCTCTGAGCCTCAGTTACCTAGTCGGTAAAATGGAATAATAATAGTGCCTTGCCCACAGAGCCGGCGGGAGGGTTGCCTGAGCTCTTGCGCACAGACCTGTACAAGGTAACTGGTGTGGGGTACTATGCAGTCACCTGGGCGTGGGATCATGATTAGAGTTGGCAGTGGGGTCCGGGTGAGGCCAGAGACACTTCCTGCATGGAGTTCACAGCTGATGGACTCATTCTGGTGAGGGCAACATAGCTGACAGTGTTAACTCCCTTTTCCCTCTCAGGTCCCACCCCCACCAAGGGAGCACTGTCTGGGGGCCCTGTCTGCAAAAAGCAATCCCTTTAAGGACAGTGGATAGGTCAAGAGTCTTTGGGGGCAGGACCCAAGTTGAAAGGTGGCCTCGGAGGGTTGGGGAGAAGGAGGGCCTGGTTTGCTGGCGACAGAGGGGAGTGAAGATTGGCAGCTGGCTGTCAGGCTTGGTGCTACACTCAGAAAATGTGGCCAGAGATGATCTCCGAGCAGCCTTTGGGCGCGTCCTCGCGGCGCCCTTTCTTTCTGGGTAATTAATGGTGTCTTTATCCCTCCTGAGGGCGGTGGTGGGTACAGCCGGGTGGCTGGGCAGACGCCAGGCAGACGGTCTGAGCCCACTCCGTCCTTCCTTCAAGATGTATCACCTGTCAGCTCTGCTCTTTGGGGACATAAAACAAGTTCCCTGGGAGGCGGCCAGGGGCCCTGAGGCCCTGAGCTGGGCTGTCTGGGGCACAAAAGCTCCAAGGGTCATTCTCCAGGGGCTCTGCCAAGACTTCCCCACTGAGGGGCTTCTGGGTAAGCAGAGCAACCAGCGTGTGGGCATGGGGTTTGGTTCCTCTTTAGTCTGACTGAGGCAGGTGGGTGGAGACAGAGTCTCTTAGAAGGTTGGGGACATGCCAGGCAGCACACAGCCAGAGCTGAGCTCCAGGGCAAACCCTGCTCTTCTCCCTTGTGACACCCAGCTCTAAGCCAGGGGTTCTTAACCAGGGACCCCAGGAATCTCTAGGTAGAATCCAGAGAGTACACAAACGTCGACAGGAAAAAAAAGTCCCACTTTTATTTTCACCAACCTCTAATTACAATTGCAAATTGTAATTTTGTAAATTACAAATGTAGGTGACAACCCACAGTGGCATTAGCTGTTCTATGATTTTATAGAAATCACAGAAAGCACAGAAACTATCATGTCATAATATAGTTTTGTGGGTATCCTGAAATAACACTTTTGTTCATCATATTTCAAAATTACAGTAGTTATTAAAACTAGATCTTGTTATTTAAGGTGTTGATAGAAAAGCACATATATTGCTGTGAAGGTTTTAAGAAATATTTTAATAACCATATTTCAGTGTAATTGGTTTCCTTTGTAATCCTCGGTATTTTATCTTATACATTCAAAACCATTTTTCTGAGCAGGGGCCTTAGACATCTGGAATCCATGACACCAAGAAGGGTGAAGGACTCACAGGCTGGGCACCGAGGCCGCCCTCACTCAGCGTCAAGGTGTCCTGTAGTTAGTGGACTGACATCTGCATTGAACCCACCTGCTCCATGCACCCAGTTGTGTGCTGGGCCTCGGGGCTCCTGGTCTTTTGAGGAGTGTGTGGGGCAGGTGTACCTACACAGCTGTACAAGGGACCAGTGAGCCCAGTGCCGTCGGGGTTCCGAGGAGGGAGAAATCACTTCTCCTGAAGGGACCTGACTGATCCTTAGACAGCTTTGTGGACAGAGTGTTACTGGATTTTGGCATTGAGAACTTTGAAGTAGGAGACATGGGGAAAAGCACGTCTGGCCCAGGCACCAGCGTGAACAAAAGCGTGGAGACCAGAAGGCTGGGGCAGTGATGGGGGGAGCGCAGAGGGAACGATGAGAGTGGGAGCCCCGAATGGAAGGCAGAGGAGCTCGCGCCACGTGCTGTCGGCCCAGGGAGCCACGGCAAGGTTCTCAGCAGCAGAGTGATGGGTGCTCAGGTCTGGGTTCTAGGACAGTCCCTCTGGCCGCTAGGTGGAGGGACATCTGGAGGGGATGGGGCTAGAGGCTGGCTGTCCAGCAAGGAATCTGAGCAGTCATCTAATGGGAGACATAGAGACCTGAACTGAGCCCAAACTGAGGGTCCCAGAAAGGGGAGTCTCCCCAGCCATGGAATGAGGGGGGGTAGAAGGTCCACGAGACCTCGAGTGCTGGAGTCTGAATGCCAGGGTTCGAATCTCAGCTCTGTAGGTTATTAGCTGCATAGCCCTGGGCACTTCAATTATATTCTGCAAGGTTCATTTCCTCATCTAAGACGTGTGGTGATAACAGCACCTGCCTGGCAGGGTTGCTGTGAGTGAGGAATGAGATGATGCTTTTAAAGCTCAGCACAGTGCCCAGCACAGAGTACGTGGTGGGACATGCCAGAGCTGTGGCTGTTTTCATCCAGTAATAAAACAGCTGGTCCTGGGGGCACCTTGGACAGGAGGGGCTGCAGGGCGAAGAGAGGCCAAGGCTGAGGTTTCAGAGGCAAGAGGGGTGCTCAGACAGAGTGACATCAGGCACCCTTCTTTTTTTCTAAATCCTAGAGCAGGAAGTGTCTAGACCAGTGTCCTGCTGTGAGCCTGGAGCCCTTGCTGAGCCAGGATGGCCCGGGCAAGGTGGCAGGCGAGGGACGAAGGCAGAGTCTTCAGATGTGGACCCTGCTCACACTGGGACTGAGCCGTGGGGTCATATGCACCTTCCCACACTCACCCCGGTCCCTAACTGGGGCTCCCACACCTCAGGTTGAGGGGTTCCAGCTTTAACTCTGCTGAGTGATTGCTCTGCTCTGGGCAGTGTTGCCCACTGACGTGGGAGAATAAATTTGCCGTGTTTTGTAGAGCATGTGGAAGCATATTTGGGGGGTTTAATCTTCTTAATAAATCGTTCTCAGATTGTACACTATTAAACCCCTGGAAAATTCATGAGCACGCTGGGAATAGAGATCTCATCGGGAAGGTTTGACACGGAGCAACACAATAAACGCAGCTTCTAAATTGGGTCAGGGAAGCCTCCGAGGCCCCAGCTTGCTAGGCCCTCCCCAGGCCTATAAATTAATCATGTACACAAAGGGGCCTTGTCCTCTCTTGTCAGACTGGGGGTGGTGTCTGTGCCCACTGACCCACCCCCACTCCTACCTCGGCTGCAAACAGAGCGCCTGGTGAGGCATTTCAGCCTCTGTGCTTTGTAATTCCTCTATCTCCAAAGCAGGGTGGGTATACATTTCAGCAAGAGAGATGTAGGTTAGATAGGGGAAGGACTTCCTGGCAGACCGTGGGGTGGCGTGAAATCCTGGAATGGGCTGCGCAGCGAACTCAAGGAGACGCTTTTCTTTAGGGCTTTTAAGACCTGGCAGGCTCTATTCCTCTTTGGCACTCTCAGGTCACTGCCCTGTGACGGCAGTGACCAGAACAGACACAGCCTCAGGGTCTGGTCTCAGGAACCAGCTAGGAAAGTACCTCTTTCTGGGCCATCTTGGGGGGATTTATCACCTGCCTGGCCTAAGAGGCCAACTCGTTGGACACACGGCCAGCATCCTCTAAGCCCAAACCCTCACTGTGGTGTAACTACGTGGCATTTGGAAAAGGGAAGTCAGGTCGAGTCTCTCTCTGAGGCTGCCACCATTCCTCCCTTATGCCTGTTGGAATCCTACTCAAAGGCCTGGCTGAGATGCCACTTCCTCTGTGAAGCCTTCCTTGGTGTCCCCTGCCCTGTCAGTCAGAATCAGTTACCCGCTTCCTTATGCTTCTTCTGCTTTGGGCCCTTGTTGGTAGGTTCCTGTGTCCCACCAGACTGAGGACAGGGACCGTGTCGGAGCCTCCTTGGGCCCACACAGTGTCCCTTCCATGACTGTGCCAGTACTTGCATGGGTTTGCAAATGTCAGCCCCTGAGCAGTGTCCCCCATGCACCTTAGTGTGGGAGCTGAATGGCGCGGCTTCCCAGTGCCAGCTGTGGGAATCCTGGGCCCTTACACCATCGGTAGAGCAGGCACAGGAGGTGGGGAGAGGAGGGGACACAGGACACAGTCCCCGACTGGCTACAGCTGGCCCTGTCTTTACCCACTCGGTTCTGACATTTTACAAGTCTTTATCCTTTTTTTTTCCATGAGCCTGCTTAAAGCCTTCTGATTCTGCAGGTCTTTGGAGGGAGGGGAAATGGTCCCCACGTATACACAGGATCCCCCTGAGATGCCGCAGTTTTAGGAATCCCATTCTAGCACAAGCCTGGGCAGGTGCAGCCTCTGTGAGCAAGTCGGGAGGGCTGACGTGTCGGTCTGAGGCTGGGCGGGCAGTGAGGGTGAAGTTCACCGCCACCAGAGAGAGAAGGATGCCCTGGTTGAGGCGTGGGGGTGGAGGATGTGGGGGCGGGAGGTGGAATGAGGAAAGCTTTGTCTGGAAAGAGCAGTTTTGGAAAGCGTTACTGGCTAGCCCACCCAGACCATAAGGGAAGGCGATGAGTCCTGGTGGTCCAGCCTCAGGAGCGGGCCTGGAAAGGAAGCGGGTGGTGGAACAGGAGAAGGCAGTGGACAGCTCAGTCAGTCCGCTGGGGAGCTCTTTCTGGGGCTACTGCCAGCCCCAGCCCCAGCACCAGCCCCTGGTTGGCTGGGAAGAAGCTGTTCTTCCATCCCCAACCCCCACCACGTGGACTGGGCTGCTTGGGCCTCAGAGGTGCCCTCGGCCCCCTGGTGGGGCCTGTGGGGGGGGGGCCCAAGCATGTCAGTGTATGTATGTGTGTTGAGGGGGAGTTGGTGGCGGGTGAACTGCCATGTGTGCCCTGTGGAGCACTGGCTAGGGAGGCAGGGCCTTGGTGTGGAGCTAGCTAGACACAGGCAGTTAGTGCCACGGGAGGTCAGCAGGTGGAGAGAGAGAGCCATGAGACCCGTGGGCTCGAGGAGGCCTTTGAGCCACTCAGTAGATGGCACTAATTCAGTGCATAAAAATAATCCTGGACTCGGCCCTGCACTTCAGAATTTTTCAAGCTCTTTCAAACCCACAAGCTCCCTTCTGTCTCCAATGGCCTGGGAGGAAGCGAGTTCCTTCCTCATTTGACCACAGCGAACATCAAGTTCTAGAGCAAACTTTGAAGGGCCTCGGCTGGCTGGTGGTAGAACCGACTGGAGCCCCAGCTTTTCTGGCCGTAGGTTCAATGTGGACCTGCTCGGACGTGGAGTGAGGGAGCATTGGCTTTGCTGTCCAGATGCCCTGCTTGTAAGGCAGATGGCCACCTGGGAGAAAGGTTAGGATCGGGGGAAACAGGCACAGTAAAAGAGTGGCATTCTGATGGGGGTGGTGGGGGTTAGGCATCAGTGGGACTTCCTGTCGGGGGGCTAGGCCTGGGGAAAGAAAAGATGCATAAATGCAGAGAGAGTGGGGCAGGGGGTTGGAGGCCATCTAACACAGCGCACTTGTGAATGAAGACAAGACAGGAAGCAGATTCAGGCTTAGCCAGCTTGCAAAGCCCTGACTCCCCAGCCTGAGCATCCCCTGCAGGGCCAGTGGGCACTCTGAGCTGGAGGGTCATATTTGGAGAAGCCCGCTGCGGAGGACCCTGTGGGCAGTCTCAGGCCCATAGGTCATTTGGGGGCAAACTGTGGCTATACCAGCTCTCTGGCTATACCCCAGAGGTCACCTTTCCCCTCCTATCCCTGGCCTGCTCTGTCCCTTTCTCCTGGCCAGACCTTCTGCCCCAACCCACTTTAATTCTCTCGTTAGCATAAAGAAGAGAAAGACTTGCTTCTTAAGATGGCTAAGTGGCTGAGGAGAGGAAAACAATGAAAGAAGAGAGGTGGTTGCCACGGAAACTAGAAAGCAGAAACTTTAAGGAGCAGGAGGAGAGGAAAACAGATGGAGGGCTGAGGGCTGAGGGCCGAGGGCAAGGGGGCGACCTGGCCCGGGCTGGCACTAAGGCCTGGAATACCTCTCTGCCCAACACCCCTAGCCGGCAGGAGTGGGTGGGAGGGCCACCTGGCTGCTCCCAAGCCTGGGCGTGAGGTGCCTGGTACCAGAGTGAGGTAAGCAGCTTGTGGTCTGAGGAGGAGCCCATGTCTTCTGTCCAGAACCCTGCGAGGTTAGGAGCCGTGGGTCACACTTCACAGGGAGCAGCCCAGGGGGTTGTTCCCTACAGGTCTTTGCATGATGTGTCACCCACTGTTCTAACACACAACGATGATGTGGCCCAGGACCGGACAGTTTACAAGGCAGCTTCCCACGTCTTGTCTCATGCAAGTCCTGTAATCATCCTGGGAGGACAGAATGGGGAGATGAGGCCCGGAGAGGTTAAGGGACTTGCTGCAGATCCCACAGCTGAGGACTACCAAGAGCGAGGTTGCAGCCCCTGGGCTGTCAGACGCTGAAGCCCTGAGATCTGCCTGGTTCCCTGCCACTTTTTGTTTTCGAGTGGGTAGCTCTTCCTGGAGCTGGGCACTCCCAGTAGCCTACAGACCCTTCTCATCCCTCAACCTATTGAACATCCTCTGGGGCACTGCCATTTGCTCCCTGTATAACCTTAGGGAAGTTGCTTTCCTTTGAGGCTTGATTTCCTCATCTGTGAAATGGGCATAACAGTGCCTTCTGCCTCTAAAGGTGGCTGTGAGGATGCAGTAAGTGGATGCAGGCACAGTGCCTGGCTCAGAGGACACGCTCAGAAATCTCTTCTGTCACATTTGAGTGGTTGGGGCTGGGATGCAACCTCCCTTTATTGCAGAGAAGTTCCCTCATCTGTGAAACGGGGTCTCATGAGTTCCTGCCTTGCCCAGGGAGTAAGAGAGGTTGGTCAAGATCATGGCCGTGGAGCCTCTGGAAAGCATCAAGCTGGATGGGGAAGCACCAGAGTCTCCAGGCTTAAAACTGGCCCCCAGGGCCCTGGTGAGCTCCAGACATCTCAGCCTACATTTTCTCTGCCAGACTTCCCTGCCAGAGGGTGCGAGGAATGGAGGGAGGAGAAAGGAATTGGGCCTCTGCCCAGTTAGCCCTGAGTATGAGACTTGGACCTGCTCAAGGTTTGGGTCTGAAAGGGGCCCTAAGAATCCCATGTGGCCTTATGGGCCTGCTCCTGAATTGGAGCCAACCCTAAGATTTCTCCGGAGAGAGTCCCGGGGAGCCAAATGTATTATTAAATGGCAGAAAGGCAGTGCACTGCTTGTGAAAGATAATGGGGGGAAATTTATTGGATGGGCTATAAATCACAGAATGAAAAGCACTGGAACCTGAGGGGAGGAAAATTAATAAGTCCTGAGCTGTGACTTGTTTGGGGTGGGACGGAGGGCATTGGCCCTGTTTTGCTGTGAGCTCAGGAGCTTCAAAATGCGTGGAGGACCAGAGATGAGGAAGCTCTAGTGTGCATTCACGTGCGCCGTGCTTTCCTGCAAACACGACTGTGACGTCTTCCTTCTCCTTATGATGGGCAGCAGTCATGTGACAGCCCTGGTCTGGGCGCCGGGGTTATGATGGTGAGCCAGGCAGACAGGACCCAATCCTCGGGGCAGCACTGTGCCAAGAGAGACGGATGCGAGATGAATCATCAAAAATAGGTATCACGTAGCACAATGTGATGGGTTCCCTGGAGGAAAGGTGCAGGGAACCCAGAGAAGATGCAGGAAGGTCATTGTTTGGTGCCGGGGGGAGTAGTGAGTTTGAAGAGGGAAGGGGAGTACCAGGTTTTTCTGGAAAGGAAGAGTGAATGGGAGTACCAGGTGGCTCAAGAGAGCCAGGGGGCAGAGATGAGCCAGTGTCCGAGGGCCAGCGAGGCCAGAGTAGCTGGGGCAGAGGGCTCTTTATAAAAAGCTCACTCTGGCTCCTTTGTGGAAAATAGACTCACAGGTCAAGAGAGGATTTGGGGAGACCAGTTAGGGGCTGTGGGAGTCCCCACAGCTGGAGATGGTAGTACCTGGATCTGAGTAATGGCAGTGGAGATGGAGAATGGTGGGTAGACTCCCGCTGGAGTTCGGAGCTAGCGATAAGCCAGCCATTCACAGAGCGGGCTCAGAGGGGGCTCAGAGTCTAGGGAGCATGCCCATGTCCTGTGCCCGATCAGTGGGAATGGTGGGAGCAGAGACATGAGAGAAAGAAGTGGTGGGGGGCTGGGGGCCGGTGTGGCTGAGGAAGGGGTAGGTGTAGGAAGTGGTGAGACGTGAGATTGGGGAGGGGGCTGGGGCAGCATCCACTGACCACTTTCCGGGCTGGGACTAGAAGCCAAGGCTCCAGCTTTATTGCTACAAACAGCTCTGTCTTCTTGGCATCTGAAAAGAGGCCGATGGGTTAATTACCTTGGGACAGGTGAGGGGACACCATTAGGAGCCAGGCTGTGTGAGAATGAGTCCCATCTCTGCCACAATCACCTTTCTGCACCTGTGAAATGGGAGAGTAACAGTATCTACCTCCTAAGGTTGTTATAAGGACTCACTGAATTAATATTGCCTGGCAGAGAGTAAGTACCGTACTCTGGGGTTGGTAACTATCCTATATGATCTTAGGCAAGGCTCTGCCCTGTCTGGACCTGGGTTTCTGCTGGCTGGTCTGCGCAAACACTGTGGGTAAAGGTTCTTTAGTCTCCCTTGTGCTGGCAGGGTCCAGCTCTGTCCAGCTCCCTGGGGCGGCCAGAGTGTAGCACCAAGCAGACAGTGTCACCACCGATGGGACAGTGTCCCTCGCAGCCCTATAAGGAGACATCAGGCCTATCAGGACTGAAAGGGGATATTTTAATCAGCCCAAGACTTGGTGAGGTCAGAAGGCACAAGGACCAAGACAAAGGGGGACCAGTCAGTGCTGCTCCCCAGTCTGAGCCGACCCGCTGGGTCCCAGAATCCAGACTGCATTTGGGGAGCCCGGGGAAGGAAAGGAAGCTGGGAGCTTCACTGTGGAACAGGACCTGGGCAAACTACTTGTTCTCCATCCGTTCTGAGCCCAGTTTGCCCAACTGTACTATGGGGCTTGGAATCCCTGCTGTGAAAGGGGACAGGCTGCAGGCTGTAAGAGGCTTGGGACACTGTCAGGAACGAGGGTCCCAGAAGTCTTCATACAGAGACAGAGTCCTGAGAATGAGCAACAGGTGGGCCACCTTAACCACCTGTTGGTTAAAATGCAGATTCCCAGGCTCCTCCCCAGGTGGGCTAAACCAGACTCTCCCCAGTAGGCCTGGGCTTCTGCATTTGAACATGTCCCCCAGGCAACAAAAGTGCCTCGAAGTCTGAGAATTGAGGTTCCAGGCTATCCCCTTTGCACTAGTGGGAACAGAGGCCCAGAGCGGGTACGGAAGCCTTGCCCAAGTCACTCAGCACACTAGGACCCTGTGCCATTCCACCCTGGGATCTCAATGGGACAGACACAGCCCTAGGAGCTATAGAGTCCTGGGCCTCCCCAGCAAGGCTAGTGCTTCCCATGGTGGGCCTGAGGCCAGGAAGGGCTTTGTCCCAGGGCTTCACAGACCAGCAGGGGGCAGCACCGGCCAGCACCTCCCGGTCACTATGTGGGCCTGGGCCCGGCAGGGCCTGGAAAGAGCCCACCACTGGGTCTGTGTTAGAAGGCAGGTCTGTGCGTGTGTGGGGGCCCGTGTGAAGAGAGGGACGTATGAGAGGGGGAGCACTAGGAGGAACAAGAAACACGAGGTCAGAGAAAGTTGGTCCAGAGAATTCTGACGCCACCTTGTAGCTTCTTGGGACAGAGATGACGAGGGAAAGGAGAAGGCCGTGTCAGCAGCACTGTGTAGAGGCCACTGTAACCTAAGCTGCTCCCCCAGGGCTCTCAGAGGGACTGAGATAAACTCAGGGGCCCCGCCTATGTCCTCTGGGCTTTCTAGTAAAGGTCAGCCCCCCAAACCCTAACTAGGGCCTTTTTGCCAGGAGGAATGTGCGTATGGGGCTGGGGCTGCATCCCAACCCCAGCCCCAGCTCCCCTACTGGTTCCTCCTTACTGTGCCTGTAGCAGCAGTATCTGGGAAGACCCAGGTGTGTCTGATTGACCTCGGGCAAGTCCCAAGCCCTCTGAGCCCTGGGTGGAGGACAGGATGACCAGCAGATCTCTAAAGGCCTTCTGCAATTCTTAATTGTGGGAAAGCAGCTTCACTTTCAGACTTGTCGAGGACAGGGGCCGTTCGGTAGTGAGCTCCCTGTCATTCAAGGTATGACAGACAAGGCTGAGTGAATTTTGCTTTCTCTTGGGCCTTTGTCTGTGGTCTTGGGCCATCCTTTCTGAATGCCCTGATTATCTCTCTGTGTTAATTATTAATCACCAGGAGAGCCCCACCTGGGGAGAGGGGCAAGTTCTCAGCCATGGGGTAGAAGCTGGGCTGCTGATTTCCAGGATGACCTTGAACTTGTTTTCCTTGGCCCCAAACTTTCGGCTACTTCCTGTATAAGCAGACGCAGAAATTCTAGGGCCCCAGCCCTTCCTCCTACCCCTGGTGGAATTTCCAGACAAAATGCTGTTCCCAGGGTGGGGGCAGGGCCAGCATTGTTTTTACTCTCAACAGGAGTTGAGGGGTGACAAATGGCAGAAGCTACATTTAATCCTCAGCCACATAGCCTTAGAATGCCAGCTATTGTGCTGGGTGGGATCTGCAGGAAAGGCCAGTAAGTACAAGACCATGGCTCTGGTATAGACTTTTCCTCCTCTAACACCTGCTGTGGCTCCCATTTATGTTCCCAAATGGGCACAGAGGCTCTGAGTGTCAGTGCCCAAGGGTCCTGAAAGACCGCCCAGGCCAACTCCATTTTACAGGGGAAGCTGGGGCTATGAATGGGGGAGGACTTGCTCAAAGGCGCATAGCAAAGCAAAGGCATTTATGCATCCATTCATTTATTCTACACCAGCTCCTGCATAGAGTCAAGACTTACAGTTTGGCCTCTTGACCAGCCCCAGGCCATTGCTTGAAAGTCAATTTTGCAGCCTGCTGTCCACATGTCACATGGAAGAAAGCCCAGGCCCAGAGAGGTGAAGTCACTTGCCCCTGGCCTCACAGCTGCTCTTGAACAAAGAATGGGGGCTTTGAGCCCAGCTTCCTTCATTCACTTCATTCATCAAATGTTTATTGAGCACTGCTCTGTGCCATGGGGATACAGCTGTGACGGACTAACAAGGCCCCTGCCCTCATTCAAGTTTAGGAGACGACAATTCGTGAACAACCGAATACACAGATAAGATAGTTTGGGGAAGTGATAAGTGGAAGAAAATAAAACAGGGCAATGGGATAGGGTGTGGGGGTTCGGGGAGAAGCACTTGAGATCAGGTGGCCAGGGAAGGCCTCAGAGAGTGTGACATTTGAGCTGAGGCCTCAGTGACAGGAAGGAGCTGACCATCAGAAGACCCAGGGTTAGTGTGTGAGGCAGAAGGATCAGCAAACACAGAGGCCCTGCAATGGGACTACGTTTGGCAGGTTCAGGGAGTGGTAAGATGTACAGCGGAATCTAGAGCCAGCTTAGTCAGAGACTCCCCTAAAAAGCTGCCAGAAGGCTCTTTTAAGAATACCGATTCCTTGGCCCTACTCACCAGGATTTTATTCAGTGATGCTGCGTGGGGCCCTGGCATCTCCTTCTGAACGCTCCCAGTGCAGTTCACGGGCATCCGGCTGAGCCTCCCTCCTGCAGGCCTGCCACAGGGAGCCAGCGCCTCTTTTCTTCGTTGCAGAGTAAGGACCAGAGAGGGTCATGACTTACTGAAAGCCACGCAGCCATGTAGTAGGAGAGCTAGGCCTGGAGCCTCTACCTCTTAGCCAGGGTTCCTTCCTTACCGCTTCACTTCTACCCTTCTGAAGGGGCTGCTGAGGCCTCACCTCTGCTTAGATCTACCTTCCCTTCTCTCCTCTCTGATCTCCCTCCTCACGCACCCCATACATCCTGCTACGCAATCCTTAACCCACCCTTTGCTCCAGCCTCGCAGTTCCACATACTACCTCCAGCATAGGCCTGGCCAGTTTCTACCCCTGGGCCTTCGTCATGCTGTCTCCCTTTCAAAGGGTACACTCCTCTGCTCTCTACCTAGGCAACTCTTACTCAGCCTTCTAGCTCAGTGCCAATGACTCTTCCCCCAGGCAGCCTTCCAGAACTTCTCCTTCCTCCAGATTTCCTCATTGCGGACTCCAGATCAGATGAGCTCAGCCACTATTCTCAAATGCTGCCTCCGTCTCTCCCAGGCAGTCTTACTGAGAGCCTTCTCAGGAATGGCAACCGTGCTGACCAGCACTGGCTATCTTGCTCTAGAGGAGCCCACCGGCTAGTGGAAAAAGAAATCGCCTGGAGGGGCAGTTGTTGGCTAGTTTATACACAGGGTTTTGACTCACTATGCTATTTGACCTTCCGCAACCTCACAAAGTATAAGTATTATTACGCATATCCTAAAGTTGAGGACACAGAATAGTTAAGGCACTAATCTGGGGTCACACACCCAAGAAGTGCTGCTTCCTCAGTCCCTTCCTAGGACCTGGCTACTGGGCCTGTTCATCTGTCCTCCTCAGTGGGATCTGCTGGAATGGAGTGAGGCCTGTCCCCCTGGAACCCAAGACAGTGCCAGCCATGAAATGGTTCACAGATGACCAGGCAGGCCTGCCTCGGAAGGGAAGGGGGGCTCTCTGACCTCACACTGGGACCATATGCCACCCCCTCTGGTGGCCCAGTGGGTATACAGCTGTCTGGGCCCCTCAACTGGAAGGGGAGAAGGAGGCCTGGAGACCTGAACGCCTGGACTCTCAGCCCCGGGCCCGGGCGGGAGAAGGAGGGCTGCGGGTCCACCTGGAGCCTGGCAGCATTTCTGGGTCAGGGCAGGGAGAGGAAGTACGTGAAGAGAGTGGCTCCAGGCCTGGCCATCTGGGCCGAAATGCCGGCTGCTAGGGTGGGGGTGTGGAAGGAGGAGCCAGGGCTGTGGCCTGGATCCTGGATCCCAGTCTTCCCCAGGGTCGGAGCCCTGAGCTTTGGGGGCAGTCGGCCTGGGGAAGAAGCCCAAGACACCTATGGTCCAGGTAATTTAGGGGGAAAGCAGGTCTCCGCAGCAATGTTTGGGACTAACCCCTGACCCCCATGTGTGACTTCAGGCAAGTCGCTCCCTCCCCTGGCTTTACTTCCCATCTGCAGGGAGTGATGCTACTTTATGCGGGGTGGGAGGAGTACTCAGACCTTCAAGGACTGGGGAATTGATGCCAGATCTGGCTTGCAATGCATCAGTCAGGCCTGCGGCTGTCTTGTGGGGCCTCAGCATCCCTGGTTTCACCATCTACTCTGAGGGATCCTTCTAGCTCTGACAGTCCAGGGTTTTCTGACGGGCTGTTGACATGGACGAGGAAGATATGTCCTCTTCTCTGGATGGAGGGATATTTCTAGATCCCAGTGGAATCCTGTGGAAGGCTGGGCAGAGATGTCAAGAGGCTTTCTTTGAGTCACACAGCACCCAAGGAAACAGTGACCCTGCCAAGTGGCCTTCTGTCCCTGTTAGGACCCTGGGCTCACCCTCGGCCTAGCTTTGGGTGACTCAATTTAAAAAACAGTCCCCGAGGTTCTATCTGTGTGTGTTGAAATGTCCACGCTTGACTGGTCTCCCAGTTCCACCTGTGTTGAGAGGGGCAGAGCATCGAAACCCAGGTCATCACGGCCCTGACTGGGCCATTTTCTGCAAAAGATGTCATCAAATTCACCAGTGATTTTAGAGAGAAAATCTCAGGGGGGCAGTGGAGGTGGTGGATGCCTGGCTGGGTTCGAGAGCTTGAGTGTGACCTCACAGGGCTTGTCCGCACCTTCCACTCCGTGGGGTGAGCCCCGCTCCATCCTCCCCTGTCTCTTGAATGAAGGTCCTACTCCTGATCTAGCCTCGTTCCCGGAGGAACAGCGGATGCAGGAAGCTGTCATTGCCTGCCAGACAGGCCACCTCCTGGGGCAGAGGCCCATGATCTTAACCATAAATGATTCCGCAGCACCCCCACCCACACCTCTGCCAGGGCTGCAGCGGACTCTGAGATTGAGACGGGCCTGGGAGGCGGATGTGTGCATGGCTGGCTGCCTGGGGACTTCTGGTCACCACTGCTCACCCTCCTCCCGACAGGAAACCTGACAGGTCTGGGACCTCCAGACGCCCATTGTGTGGGGCACGGCGTGGGCTCCAGTGTTTCCTTTGTCAGGACTCCTGTCCCTTCTCACCTCCTCCCGGTCCTCCTCAGAAGAAAAGTTCCAGGCTGTTGCCCCTCCCCCATCTCGGCATTAAGTCCTGCTCCCCCTTAAGACCTCCGTTACCTCCAGCCCACCTGGGTTCACATCCTCACTCCTAGTCTGAGCTGTGTGACCTAAGGGAACTTACTTACCCTCTCTGTGCTTCCAATAGTTTCTGTAAAATGAAGGTGGTAACCATCTGCCTCATAAGATTGTCTTGAAATTAAATGAGAAAATAGAATGCTGCAGATAGGGTATGGCACGCAGTAGGTGCTGAGTATGGTTTATTAGTATTAAAACCAAATTTTACCTCCGGACAAACCTTCCCAGGCCAAACTCGTAACCCTCCCGTTTTAGCAGTCTTGGACTTCTGTGGTCCCCTCTCCCTGGGGGCAGTCCTGTGTTGGATTACTGGGGCTTCTTGCTCTTGTTTTCCTCCTGCACAAAATGGCCCCTCAGAAAAGGCCGGGCCCTTCTGCTTTGCGCTCAGCTGAAGGAATGAGTGATCTGGAGGAAAAACTGTCCTTTACGGGCAATTTAAGGCTCTTCGAGGGTAATTCTGACAATAGGCTTTTTTTGCTGCTTCTTCACTGACTGTAAACCTGACAGCCCCAATAGGATGTGAGACTGTTCTAGGCGGTCAGGTGCCCCTCCTGACCCAGCCCAGGCCTGGCCGGTGGTTTCCCTGGACTTCCGGCCCCACTCTTAGGCCACCCACCACCTCCCTCCCAGCAGGGTGTAATTCTCCTCAGGACAACAGATGCTGATGGCTCTGTGTTCTGAGGGAAATTCCGTGGGTCCATTTTTCCCTGATCATTATTCAACCCAACTGGTGGGGTGTGGTGGGGTGCCCCTCACTGGGGCTCAGACTTCCTTCATGAGGTGATATTTTTCCTGAGTCCTGAGGGACAAGGAAGAGTTTACCAGGTGGGTGCAGAGGGAGAGCTTCATGGCAGCCATCTGACCAACAGAGCAAAGGCCGGAGGTGGGAATGAGCCTATATCCTTTGGAGGCCGAGAGCAGACAGATGAGGTTGGGTGGAGTGGGTAGGGGTGCTAGGGGAGGTGGCAGCTGGGTCCTTTTTGATACTGTGGGAGGCTTTTTGTTGGTAAAGTTGGTGGCTGGGGTCCGGTTGGATCTGATTTAGCCAGCAGAATTCCAGGCCCCACCCAGACCCACAGAATGAAGAGTCTTGGGGGAACCCCAAAAGTATACACTTTTAATGAGCTGGGGTGATCTGGAAGCTAAGGAGCATGGAGGCTGCAGCCTTGACCCCCACCCAAAACAGCACATGGGGGAGGTGGGAGCCCCTCTGGAGGCAAGAAGGTGGGAGGAGAAGACCACTGACGGACTATCACCCCTAGGGGCCCAGACTTACAGTTCCGCATGGCCTGGGAGGGGTCTATTGCAGGAAGTGGTGGTGGGGGGCATCCTCAGGTGTCCCTCCTCCAGTGTAGGCAGCCTCCGGAAGCGGGGCTGCTTCTGTTGAAAGGGAGGAGGCCACAGGGGCAGCGGGAGGGGGGCGGGTGGCTTGTTTCACAGCAGGATTGATTCCAGATGCTCTGCTGGGAGTGCAGGGAGCAGCCTTTGTCTGCTTGCCTGCCCTGGGGGTCCTGGGCCAGGAGGAGGGGCAGGGAGCCCAGGCCCCCTCTCTCCTATTTCCTGCCCTGCCTACTCAGTATCCCAGCTGGTACCTCCCCAGGCTTGTGGAAGTGGCCAGCTTGGGTGGCTGGCAATGCCCACCCCATCCCAAGGCCTGGAACGCAGAAGTTTCTTCCTCTTCATTAGCTGACCCTCCTCCCTCCACAAGGCAGATAGGTTGGAGGTCCGTAACTTCTCCTTGTAGGTGGGGAAACTTGAGGCAGGGAGGACTTGAGAAACCCAAATATAAGCACAGCAACCGTGTCAGACTTTTGGAACCCAACTATATTTATGAATGAGGTCCTAAGTTTGTGGCCCCCCCGCCTCTGTCCACATACATACACCTAAATCTGCTCGATGGGGGCCCCAGTCCAGGACCACTTGACCTAGCCACTGATCAGTCTGCTGGCAGGAAGCCTCTTATCCCCTCAGGGAAGGTTAGAACCTGGCTGATAGGGAGATTCCTGCTTTGGAAGGGAAACTGATCCAGATGAACTCCAGGCCCTGGGAAGAGGACTTGCTGTCCCCACCGTGAGCTAGACTTCCTGGAAGTCCTCCACCCCACAACACTGGTGGGCCTAGCCTGGAGGTTATTCATTACTGGAAGTGCCAAGGGTAGGTGGCTGCAGGAGCCCCACCTGAGCAGGTAGCTCAGAGCTAGGGAGGAAGAGGCATGCCATGAAGACTCAGAGCCTGCCTCTGTGCTGAGGGGCTAGGTCCAGCTCTTCCCAGGGGCCTTCGCTCTTATAAAAGATGCACCTGGCAATGTCTGCTAGTGAGAATGAGCCAAATCAATGCTTAACCCAAAGGGGGCTAATAGGGTCCTAGCTTTTTGTCTTCCTGAGGGACTGGCCAGAACTCAGGGGAGAGGGGCCAGGGGAGCTGACAGCTTTGGACAGCCCAGACTGGGTTCGGAGAAGCAACACCTCTTTTGCCCCTCCCCCCGCTGGTCCTGGGAAGGCGCCTGGCTTCCAGCTGTGATCCAGGCTCCTCCTGACCTGGGGGCCCTCCCCCTAGCTAAGGGAGCGAGGGAGGGGGCTTCCCTTGTGAGGTGCAAAACCCGGCCTGGATTCCCGCCCGCACGGCCCCACCCCTTCCAGGGCCCCACCTTTCAGCTCTTCCGGAGGACGTCCAGACCGCCTCAGGCACCCACGTGTGAGTCTGCCACAAACACACCCGCAAGACTGAGCTTTGGGAAACCCCGGCTAAGACCACTTGCTTTGATTACTTTCCCTGTGACTGAGGCAAGTGGACCCTCCCCATCGGGGCCTTCGTTTCCCCTTCTGTACTCGAGGGGATGAAGCTCAGGGAGGTGGTCGTCTGAAAGATTTAAAAGATAGTGCTGCAGGGCAAAGGGAGAATAGAAACAGAGAAACCACCGAGGGCCGGGCCGAGGGCCGGATGGTTAGGGAGGGCTGAGTCGGGTGGACTTTGGCCAGGCAGAGGAAAGTAGGTGGGGGGTGGGGGACAGTCCTGGCTGAGAGTAGAGCAAAGGGGAGTGAAAATAGGGGAGTAGTAGGGGAGGTGGTTTGGTTGGGGGACGGATCGATTGCTGAAGGCTCCAATACTAAGGAAGGTTGTTTGGACTTGTTGCTTTTAGACTCCGGGGAGCCTGGGAAGTTGCTTGAGCTGGGAAGTGAGTGACTTGGATAAAGTTTTTCAAGCAGGTCACTCTAGTGGGAATTGGCACCCTCCCTTCTCCCAGCCTCGGTGTCCTGTCCCTACAGTCAGGTGTGGGTTGTTCTGCCCTGCCTGCGGGCCTGCCAGCGCTGCTGTAAATGCCGAGTGGGAGAAGACATCACAGCATCTGCGGGGTTTTATTTGGGGAAGGTCTAGATCAAAGTGGGCAAAATGTTCAGGTTAGGCAAAACCCAGCTGCATATACAGGTGTTCATTATGTTCTCTCCGTGTTTGAAGTATACACCGTAATTTTAATTATATAAAAAAAATGGATGTATCAAACGGGACAACTTTTAAAATGTAAAGACTAGGCAAGAATCCTGCGTGAAAGGAAGTTTTTTTTTTAACTTGGCTAGGGCAGTGGCCAGCGGAACAGTATTTCTGCAGGTCGATACTCAGCCCAGTGCGTTTGTGGCAAAATCGGGCCCCGAGGCGTCAGCCTCATTTGGATCCTAATTGTAGGTGACTGGCTGGAATACAGTGCCTGCCCAGCCGCCTCCGTGCGCCCTGCCCAGTGCAGGGGAGCGCGCACATGATGGTGTGCACCATCTACACCCGCAGGCGGGATGCGGCGCCCCGTGCGCCCGGAGGTTAGGCATCTTCGCTCAGGCGCGGGCGTGGAGGCAGTGACCCTTCTGGGGACTTGCTTGGGGTCCCGGGGGGCACTCCAGGCCGCCTCGCCCCGCAGACTCCAGGCCGGGATTTCTCCCGCACTGACTTTTCGGGCCGGTGCCAGCCCGGCCCCGGTCCCCGGCCCCCGCGGCGGGGCCGGCTGCTCCTGGGAGGGCGGGGACTGGGGGAGGAGTTTGAGCGACTTTGTGGGGCAGCCTTGGCCTCGTCCGCGGCGGCAGCACTAGCGCGCAGGGGACCACAGGGACGCCCGCCGGGCCGGCCGGAGCGGGTGATGGGGCCCGTGTGAGCGCGCCCAGGCCCGGCCCGGTGCCCGGCGGGCGGCAGCATGTCCGCGGGCGGCAGCTCCAGGAAGAGCACCGGCAGGCCCTCCTACTACTACCGGCTGCTGCGGCGGCCCCGGCTGCAGCGACAGAGGAGCCGCTCCCGCAGCCGGACCCGGCCTTCCAGGGGTAGGCGCCACCCCGACCCCTGACCCCCAGGCCCTCCCTACCCCCGCTTCACCACCTGATGCCAGGGACCCCGGATCCTTCTGCTTACCCGGGACCCCCTGATCTGTCCCTGTAGTTACCCATTACTGTCTGCTTGATCCCCATTCCCCCGGCTTCTCCCTCACCCTCCACCTTTGTGGGGAAACTGAGGTTCTAGTGTCTACCCTTAGGCCATGGGCAGGGAAAGAGAGATTGCATTCTGGGGGGTCCTCTTTCATCCATCTCGGAGATTGCACCTCCTGCTCCACTGTGCCTCAGTTTACTCAGCAGCTGGGCAGTAAGGCAGTACTGAGTGGATCTCGGCTTTGCCTCATCTTACCTCCACTGCCCTGGCCTTCAGCTTAGTCTCACCACCCCACCTCCCCTCAGGGACCTAACAGTCTCTTCCACGGCTTCGGTGCATGGACAGGTGTGTGGACTTGAGGGGCCCTGCCCTAGACATCCTTGGTTTCACAGGAGTTGTGGCTGTAGTGATCTATCCGTAGTGACCCCTCCAACTTTAGAAAGAGTTTCTCTCTCTCAAGCCTGGGAAGCTGGACAGGGAGAAGGGGGAGGTGCGAGCATTTTCTTTTTCCAGTAACTGGATCCTCAGCTGGAAACGGGTGTGATCCAGGGGGCTGCCTTCTGGGCCGCGTGTTGGTGTGGTGGGGTGGGAATGTACTTCTTCTGGCTTGGTGGGAGGGGAGGGGTCTTTGAGTCTTTGAAGGGGCCCGGGAGCTGAGCCTGAACGAGAGGGCTCAGGGGCCCACGGAGGTGCCCAGCAGAGAGCGGGGAGGGGGGGGGCGGGTTTGGCAGGGACCCAGACCAGACGGTCAGGTTGTCTTGGGAATGAGGAAGGCTGGCACGGTGCCTGATCAGAGAGGGGTCTGAGCAAATCTGCACTGGCAGACCTGAGGTCGAATCCCCACCTCCCCTGTCACTGGTCCTGTTGCCTGGGCCCTGTAGTGTTGCCCCCAACACCAGTTTTCTTGTCCGTGTGAGTGCAGATAAAGCAGGCAGGCGGTATAAGTTCATTTGCTTCCCCTCAGAATGGGCAAGACTTTTCCCACGGTCAGGTCTGAGCAACAATGTACAGGCTTCCTCAGGAAGTGCAGTTCCTGAAGTAGTGAGTTCCCCGTGTGTGGAAGGGTTCAAGCTGAGGCTGAGCGTGTGCTCAGGTGTGTGCTGGGAGTTCAGTCCTCAGGGGTCTCTCAGGGCCTGTGATTCGCCACCTGCCCTTGCTTGTCTTGAGTGGCCTGAGGCTAGTCTCTTCCTCCAGGCTTGGCCTGGGAGACCAGAGATCTGGGTTCGAGCACTTTGACTTTGGGCAAGTCACTTTCTGAGTCTGTTTTGGGGTCATAAAAGGGGGCTAACAGTACAAGGAGGATTCCGCGAAGAAGTGGGTTCACGCCGTGAGAAATGGGAGTAGTAAGAGTGTCCGGTAATGCTCAAGCCACCCTGAGTCCTCCTCCTGCACCTGCCCCACCCCACTCAGTACCCTGCATGACCTTTCTTTCCACTCTTCACCTGGTTCCACCCCTGACCACAGAGGCACAGAGAGGACTGGAATTCCTCCTTCTGCTCAGCTGACTGGGCGGGAGACAATCAATGTGTCCAGAGAGCACTTAAACCCCAGCTTCAGGCCCCTCCAGTGCAGGAGTTCCTGCTTTGTGTCCCAGCCTTGAAGGAGCTCAAACCCTGCAAGGGAATGGGGACAGAAGTTACCTCTGGGGAAATCAGGGAGAGCTTCACGGAGGAGGTGACATTTGGATTGGGTCTCAGAAGATGGATAAGATTTCCCTCTGCAAAGTCAGATCTAGGTTCAAGCCCCCAGCTCTGCACAGAATTATTCTTTGGCCAGTTACCTTTCCAAGCCTCGGTGTCCTCATTTGGCAAATGGGGGAAATGATGGTGGGGTTGTTTAAGAAAAGAAGGTAAACGCATGGAAAGCTAGAAGCCGGTGCTGCCTGGGACTTAGGCCACAGTTGAGTGTGAGCTGTTGTCCTTACTGGACAGAAGGAACAGCTTGTGCAAAGACCGTATGCATGGGAGGGAGGAGGAGGTAGAAAATGTCTAGGTTGTTGAAGATAGAGTTCATCCTGGGTGGGGGAGGGAGGGGGGTGGGAAAGAACTGGGAATAGTAGTTTGGGCCTAATAAAGGGCTTGCGTGATGGGAAGTCATGGATGGGGGCGTGGGAGCTGTCTGACAGGTAGATGCTAGAAGGCCCCCTACTCACCTGGGTAGGGCGTGGCTGGAGCAGCCACTGACCTCCCACCATTATAGCCCCCGATGCCCGACTCAGCCCCCAGGGCCACCCTTCCTGAGGGCAGTACCCTGACCCAGGTGGTAACTCATGCTGGGAGAGCCACCCCATGGCCTCGAGCCCATCCCTTCGGACCTCAGGCCACAGTCACCCCGTCTGCATGGGGGCTTGGTCACATGCCCCAGAGGAGGTGGTGGTACCCAGCACCCCAGCCCCGGTCAGGCCCTCGCTCCACACCCATTCTGGCCTCTGCCGCTAGAAAGGAAGGACAATGACCGAGAACTCGGGGTGGCGGGTGTGTTTGTTCAGAAACAGGAAAGTGCAGGGAAGGGTTGGCTGGCGGCAGGAGGCCCGCAGCTGGCCTGGCTTGGGAAAGGTTTGGGGCCAGGCTGCCGCCTCTGAGGGAGCTCCCTACCCACCACTCCCACGGCCTTTCTTGAGTGGTAGGAGGGGGCTCAGTACAAACTTGAGAGCAGGACTTTGTCTCTAGCGGGGCTCCAAGTGAGGGGCAGTGTCTGTAGCCCTCTGTGGGGCACTAAGCCAGGCTCTAAGTGAGGCACTAAGCCGGGGTCTTCCCTCCTCTGGGCCCCAGTTTCCCCGTCTGCTGTTGACAATTGACAGAGGCAGGGCGGAAACAGCAACCCTTGGATGGCAAGGGTCATCTGGCCATTTCACACTGTGCTTTGTGACTCTAAGACCTCTTGAAGGCTAGGCATGACCCATGGACTTGAGGGGGTCTTGTCACCAGTAGGATGTCACCAGTCAGGGTGCATTCTCATCTGCCCCCTCCAAGGTCAGGAAAAGCTTTGTCTGTCTGATCTATCTGTCCCCCTGGGCTGCTGGGGGAAGCGCAGGCTTTCCTCTCACCCTGGATAAAGTCTGGAGTGTTCATTCAGCAATCAAACAAGTCTTGAGCACCTGCTATGTGCCAGGCTCCAGCCTGGGCGCTGGGGGATGAACATGCCCCCAGCCCTCGCCAAGCCCCCAGTCTGTTGGGGAGGCTGGCTTGTTGAGATATGCTGGGGAGATATGGGCTCTACTCCCAGCCACAAGTTGGTTGTGTGACCCTGGGCACATCTCAGAGCCTCGGTTTCCCCATCTGTCAAATAGCCTACTTGGGAGACCTATTGGAATGCCCAGGCCTATACTCATGAAAGGTTTTGACTCTTCATGTTTTTATCAGGGTGTTTTCAGGGATCCAGCCAGCCTGGAACAGTCAGCTCCCCCTCTGCACCTTGGCTTCTGTGCGGTCCCCTCCCCTCCACCTTGGCCTCTTTCCTTTCAGGATCTGCTGGAGTCTGACTGTGGGGTCTCAGGAGGGGCTTCCTAGGATAACCTGGCACACTCTGAGGAATGAAGGCAGTAGGACCTTACAGAGGTACCCAGGAGGGCCGGCGCTGACCTCCTGAGGTGGTGGTCCCTGCTCAGGGCTGAGAACTTGGCAGCTGAGTGATCCAACCCCTGGGGTCCAGATGGGGACACTAGGGTACAGAGGGGCCACCATTACAGAGTAGGGTATGGACTCAGGGCTGATGGCCCACAGGAGGATGGTGACGTGGTTGGAAAGAGGGCTGTTTTGACACAGCTGCTTTCTAACTGGTAGCAGTGGTTAGGGAAGGGCCTGTGTGCCACCAGAGGGAAGGGCAGGGCTGAGACCTATCCATGGAGACCCTGGCTTTAGTGAGACCTGCTGAATGGCCCCTGGCCAACAGCTCGGACCCTGTAGGCTGGATAAGCCTGAGAACAGCTCTGAGGGGGACTAGTCATATCTTGCACGCCTTCCCCCCAAGTCTTCAAATGTCTTCCCAGGGTCCAAAGCCTGGCTCTCTACCCTCAACCTTGATGTGCCTCTGAAACTATCCATCTATCTATCTATCTATCTATCTATCTATCTATCTATCTATCTATCTATCTATCTACCTACCCTTTTTGCCTCGTCTCTTTCTCTGTTCCTGCTTAGACACGATCCCTCCTCTGGGGCTTGACCCCAGTTTCTCCAGGCCCTTCTCATCCTTACATACTCAGGGAGTGGGAGGCTCACTCCCTATCGTGGCACGTCATAAAAGTATGAATGGCTTCTGTTTGCTGAGGGCCTACTCAGTGCCTGAGCTTAACTCTGTACTTGCCTTATTTCATTTAATGCTTGCAACAATCCTGTGAGATGGATGCGGGTGTGATCCTCATTTTATTGAGAATGAGCAGCCGAGATGTCCGTGCAAGGCTCCCAGAGAGTGGGAGCCTTGTCCAATATCGCACAGGTCAGAAACAGGGGATTCTCGCTCTGCTTGCCTCCAGATCCTGAGTTTGTAAATGCACCACCTTGCTATCCTGTGGGGAGGCACATTTTCCTTCAGTAAGGCCTTAGCTTAGATAAGGCCGCCTCCTCCCATCTGATTGGAACAATCAGCGGCTCCACCATCATCTCCTATAGTCCCGGCCATAACTCAGGAGGGAGGCAGGGGAATGATCCTGTTGGCATCTGTGGGGGTTCAGTCCTCCTGATTGGCTCCTCTTCCTGCCTAGGCTGACTCAGGTGATCCCCCAGGCCGATCTCTTCCCGAATCCCCATCATCCCTGGGTTCTGCTCTCAGTCGTGTTTTCTAGACATGTACATTCCCTGCCCAGTTCACGGGTCTTACGGCCTCAGCCCTGTTTCTCACCAAGTCCCTTTGTGCTGAGGAGTCAACATCCCTTAGTACAGTCTCTGCAGCCAGCCTGAGGCCTTCTTCCTAGAGCTAGCTAGGTCCTAGAGAAAGACCAGAGGGCCCAGTTCATTTGCTGTATGTTGGCCTCTTGGCCTTTGTGTTTCTGGCCCATACTCATCACCTTTCATTATAAGGAAGATCTTAGCTTCCTGTTACCTTGCTGAATGTGTGCGGGGGCCCTGTGCCAAAGAGCTCCACCCAATATTTCATTTCTCATTTTAATTCTCCAACCCTCCTAGGAGGTAGGGGTCACTTCCCTTTGCCAGGTGAGGAAACCGAGCTCCAGGTGGTGAAGTCACTGGCTGCAGAGACGAGGTTTGAATTGGGACCAGTGGACTCCAAAGCTGACACTTGGAACCAAGCTTAGAAGCCCAGTGCTTCTTTTCTTTGGTTGGTGCGATTCAGAGAGGACTGGATGGGTCACGTAAAGATGTCAACGAGAGACCTAGGTCTGGAGTTCAGACGCTTTTGCGTTCTATTTTGGTATTGATTTTGTTTGTTGCTTTTCCTAAGATTAGTTTAGATAGGGAAACTGAGGCACCTAGGCTCCTTTTTGGGTCTTCTTGGGAGGAGGGGCTCCCGAGTAACTTGACACAAACGTGCTCGCATCCCAGATCGCATCTGTGTTTCGCTTAAAAAATGACATGAAGCCTCTTGACTATTTTTAAAAGAAAAGTATGAGCGGCTGTGATATTTCCCCTGTTCTTTCCTCTTGAGGCCACTTGATTAAATGTCAGGAAAGGGAGAGTATTTCCTGGTCAGGAACATTCAGAGCTTGCTGGGAGCTGAAGTTTTGTTTTCTGTGAAGGGGGTATTTGGGGAGTCAGTTCCCGGCTCTCCCTCGACCCCCGCCCACTCATCTCCAGGAAGGTTGGCTTTGACAGTTGCTGGGAGGAGGGATTTGAGAATGAGCAGCCGAGATGTCCGTGCATGAAGTGGCGGGGTGGTTATTTTTAGCCGTCCCGAGCCAGTAGAGGCATTTCAGCGTTTGTTCAATATTTAATTACCCATCTGAAACTGGCCCACGTGGCCTCGAGTTAGGGAGCGGCTCTCTGAGCTGCGATTTCCTCTGATTGCATAAATGAGGAAGCGAGGGGGAATCTCAATAGCCCTCCACATAATAATAATGAAAAAGAAAAAAAAAAGTAGACACGGTCCTCAGAAAAGACAGGTTTTTTTTTTTCCCCTGCAGTCTAGACAGACCACCTGTATGTTAGCAAAATAGACAAGCCCGCGAGGACATCCATCGCGCCCTTGGAAATGCAGCCTTGCTTGGTCTATGCATCCCAGACTCCACAACGGCTTGGCTTTCATTTGGGATGCTTTTTCCCCCCTTCGCCGGGTTCCTGTGTTAACTTTGACAGCTGCCAGGTACCAGAGAGGAGGTTTGGAGATTTTGCTTTTGGAAGTCTTGTTAGCTTTTATTTCCCTCCTCTCTTCCCCCTGACAGACAGGAGAGTACCGTCGGCATCTGGGCTGTGTTATTTCTCTTTTCTTGGCCCTTGGAGGTGACGTGTTGACATAGCCGTGAAATGAAAAAGGCAGAGCTCAGGGAGGGAGGTGTGGGGGCTGTGAGGCTCTGCCCCCGTCTCCTAAATCCTGGGAGGATGAGGGAGCAGAGGGGAGAGGAAGAGAAAGTGGGCTGGAGGGAGCCACGCTGCCAGAGATGGGGCTCCTTGATGACTTGGAAACCGATAAATTGGCAATCTGAGATGGGAAGAAGTGGCTTTCTGTTCATTTATACCTCTATTCTAGGAACTGGGTTTGGCCCAGGAGTGTGGTTAGGTGAGTCCCAACTGTACTGTAAATGCTGTGTGACCTCAGGCAAGTCATTAAATGTCTCTGAGCTCAGAAGCACTTCTAACACATAGATATGACACAGCATAGGTATCATTACAGGCTGTGTGAATTGTCATTCTCTGTTCATCCAAAACGTAAGGGGTTAATTGCAGTTCTGTTAGGGCTGATCGAGAAATCAAATATGATGCTTATGGGGATCAGAACCACCCAGATGGTTCCTTGGCATCCCTTTTCCCCAGAGGCTGCTACAAGTGTCATTTGTACTTGTTCAGAGCAGCAGAGCTTTACTGAGCAAGTCCTATTTGCAGTTCCTGTGCCGGGGGTGGCCCTGGAAGATATGATCAGCCCCCACCATCAGGGAGCTCAGCCTAGGGGAAGGTAGTCTGTAATCAGGTTAGCAGATGGTGTGGCTGGAAGGGTAGGGCCTTGGATGGTGAGCCAAGAGGCTGGAACTCCCTCTGTCAGCCCACAGGGAGTCAAAAGAAGGATTTTGAAAATAACACGAATTGTAATAACAACGACTCTGATTTTTTTTGAGCACTTAACACAGTGCCAGGTACTCTTTCTAAGTCCATTACGTGGATCATTTCATTAAATCCTCATCTTAGCAGATACCAGCTCCATTTTGCAGACGAGAAAACTGAGGCCCAGATTAGCTCAGTGAATTGCTCAATATCACCCAGCTACTGAGCGGCAGCGTCCAGGTTGCTTGACCCTCACGATACTTACCAGAGCTGTGGTTTAGGTGAATGACTTTCAGCAACCAGCAAGCTCGGCTGGCATGGTGCGGGGAGAAAGCGGCAGAGGCATCGGCGATCGCAGGTGACTGCGTGGGCCGTCCGAGTGCCAGAGGCAATGGGTCAGAGCTGGGAGTCAGGGGAGGACTAGAGCAGTTTTGGGGAGTGGGGGGCAGCCACGGGCCTGTGAGGCGGTATCCCAGAGGACTCAGAGATGATGGAGTTTGGAGGCCCGGCCAGGTACTTCTTGGAGGATCCCAAAGGAATCCAGTGGGTGAGAGGTCCCGGCAGGCAGAGGGCAGGTTGAGAAGAACTGACAAGTTTGGAGGAGGTGACACAAAGGAGAGACCGCCACCCCTATCTGAGGCTAAGTGCCAGCAGGGCTGGCACGTTCTTGTCCCTGGCTGGCGGCAAAATGAGAACAGCGAGGCCAGTGCAGTGAGTTTCCCCTGACGTCCATTTCATTGTCGTCCGTTTCAGTCACCCTATTTTAGTCCGAGATGATGGTCTTTGGACTCTCATTCAGGTGAGAACATTCCTTTTATGAAATATTTGTTTGTTTTCACATTGTATTTGGCGAGGCAAGAAGTCAGCGGTCTTATGTCACTCAGCCCCATATTATATCACCCTGTAGTTTTTATTTGGGGAAATTGAACTAGTTCCTGAAATTCCGAAATGATGAGAGCCTGGCACTCAGGAGAGAAAGGTCCAGGGGCCGTCCTTACAACGAGAGGGATGAGAGCTGATGGTGGCATAAGGCCTTTGGAAAGGCATGTAGGGAGGGTTTGGGGTGGGGAGGGGAGCCAGACTGGGCAGGGTGGGCCTTTGGAGACCAGCCTCAGGAGAATGGTGAGAAAGGTATGAAGGCCACGGAGGTCAGATAGTGGGGGTGTGGGGTGTTGTGCAGACCTGGACGGTGTAGGAGGAGTTTGGCGGGAGTGCAGGTCCAAGAGAAGCTTGGCTTTCCCGTTATCTATCTGCAGTCACAGTTTCACTTGGTGTCTAGGAAACTGTTGAGAGTTGCATGTTTAACAACAAGCACGTTGGGAGCCTGACCACCGTCCTCCCTCCCCGCACCGCCCCGCCGCCCCCCTCCCCCGCCCCCCGGCGGCAGCCTCAGTTCTCCCGGGATGGGACCCTGAGCTTCAGAGGACCCGAGCTGTGGTTCTGGGTCCCACCTCCATAGACAGTGCTGTTTGCAGAGGGAAGGGCCAGTTTAAGGAGCAGGAGTATTGGGGCTGGGGGCAGATACCCCTCATGGGAATAATGGGTGACACACAGTCTCCAGGGGAGACCACCAGTTATGGGCCAAACCCCTCCATCTCTTGTTTTTTAAAAATATATAATGTTTATGTTGTTTCCCTTTTCTTCCAACTCCTAGGGTAAAAAAAGCAATAAATATCCATTATAGAAGAGAAGAAAATATAAATCACCTTTGATCTGGGAGCATTCAGAGGTTATTTCTAGACTTTTTCTTTCTTGAATTTTCAGAAAATTCTAAAATATTTGAAAGTGTAGAAAAGTATAGGAAATAATATTGCATAGACCCAGGCACTCACCTCTCAGATTTAACAAATGTTAACATTGCCATACTTGCTTCTCTTCTCTTTCTTTTCTTAAAAATAAAATGATTTCAGTACAGCAGGGGTCAGCAAAGTGCAGTCCAGAGGCCAAACAAAGCCAGCCCATCACCTGTTTTCTGTGACCTGCAAACTAAGAATAGCTTTTACGTTTTTCAAGGGTTGAAACAAAAATCAAAAAGGGAATAATGTTTTATAACATGTGAAGATCGTATAAAATTCAAATTTTAGTGTTCATAGGTTTTACTGGAACCCAGCCACACTCATTCACTTACACGTTGTCTGTGGCTGCCCTCCTGATATATTGGCAGGGTCGCGTAGTTGAGACAAGCCTAAAATATTGGCTCTCTGGTGCTTTATGGGAAAAATTTGCTGACCCCCCAAGAGAGCGCTAACGCCTCCTACACTCCCCGCCGGGGCAACCAGCCTCTTGGAAGTGGTGTGTGTCCTGCCCACGTGTGCTTTTATGCTTTTACTACATAGGCAACTGCTTCAAAATGTGTAGTTTCGCACTGTATGTTTCAAAAAAAAATGAATATAAAGAAACTGCGCACAGCGGAGAGGAGCAGACACGTGTGCACACCCTGGGACCTCCTTATTTTCCTGAATTTCAGGAGCTCAGAATAAATGCCAGCTCTCTGCCAGCCCTGGAATAGGCCCTGTGGCTGCCGAGCAGAGAGTCACAGGAGACAACTCAGAAATAAAAATGGGGAAGGTGACCCCGCAGACTAATTCCTAGAGCTCCTCAGAAAGCAGAGGACAGAAAAGAGACGCAGGGACGAGAGAAGCCTTCAGGCTACTCAATTGATCCCTGGAGTGACCAGGAGATTCGCAGTTTTCCGGAAGGCTGGGAATTCTTTGAGAGTGAGGTGTGTGTCAGGATGAGGAATGGGAAGGAGGCACTGTCAAAGGCAGTTGTTAGGGAGCTCCAGCGGAAGGGCCTAGAGAAGAGCCGGCGACAGTGTCTACGGAGGCTGGAAAGTTGTCAGGACTGACACTGGACTATGAGTGAGGCCAGGTGGGGGCCAGGGAGCCAACCCTTGCTCTGTCCTTTTAGAGAGGCTACAGGGGATCCTGGGATGTAACTGGGGGGAACACATCTCCTCGGCTCTCCCCGAGTACCGGCAGCCTGACCCTTCCACATCCCCTCTGAAGAGCTGCTGTGCCCCATAATGCTCTACATCGAGGATTCTCAGGCCGGGGAGGGGTTCCCCACACTCCAACCCCGTACAGTCATCTCCGTGCCTCTCTCCCAGCACACCGCACCCCCAGTAACAGTGGGCAGCCTCCGCTGCCTCGGAACCATGTCCTGAACTTAAAGATAACTTGAACTCTGATCCAATTTGAGAGACAAGGGACGACATCGCAGTTCCTAGGCTCACGACGCCTTCCCTTATCCACACCCAACATCACGGAAACAAAACCTGAAATCAGGCGAGGCATCCTTTTCTCCCTTGTAGCTGGGGCTGGGATGGGACCTAGAAATATCGAGAGAAGCTGAGGGCAGGGAGGAAACTCGGCTTCCTGGGTGACCTGGGACCCGTTCTCTTCTCACTCATCTGGGTACGGATGCTCCTCTCTCATCATGGGGTAACCCCTAGATTCAGAGGTCACCGGGCTTGAATCCTGCCTCTGCATTTCCTAGCTGTGGGGTCCTGGTCCTTCCAGTTGATGTTTCTGAACCTCGGTTTCTTCCAGTTAAAGTTGGAGCTGATGTTTCTTACTTCAGGAGTCAATTTTGGGATAAAAATATGCATATATGGCACAGTTGCTGTCTGTCCCTCTTAGATCTGTTCCTCCCCATTTCCTGGTAGTCTGTTTTAATTACATACAGAAATCCAGTTGCTGTAGCACTATTTGTTGAAAAAACTATATTTTTCACCATCAATTGACTTGACACTTTTTTCTAAAAATCGATTGACCATATATATGTGGGACTCTTTCTGCTGTCTCTTCTGTCCCATTGATCTGTGTGCCTATCCTTATGTTAATATCACACTGTCTCAATTACTTCAGCTATATTTTGAGACTATAAAGTATGTCTTAAAACTAAGTAATACAAGACTCTCAACCTGTTTTTTCTTTCTCCAGATTGTTTGGCTATTCTAGGTCCTTAGCTTTATGTAAATTTAAAATTGAGCTTGTCAGTGTCTCCTTAAAGCCTGCTAGGATTTTGACTGGGATTGCATTGGATCTATACGTCAGTTTGGGGAGAAATGCCATCTTAACAAGACGGAGACTTCCCAATCCTCAACTGCCACGTGTCTCTCCATTTATTCAGATTTTCTTTAATGTCTCTCAGCAATACTTTTTTAGGTGTTAGTCTTGTACTCGTTTTGTTAAATTTATTCCTAAGGATTATTGATGCCCTTCATTAATTACTGTGAAAGGTGAAGATTTTACCCTACTTAAAGGCTAGCAACCTAGCCTGGTAGAGTTTCGTGGGTGCTGACTGAAGGCACGAGACTCCTGGGTCAGAAACAAAGGACTCTTGGCACATGGCACAGCAAGTAGCATGGGGTTCATTTTCGCATCGATGCCCATTACCCCCAAGTTCCTAGGGCAGTCACAAATCGTCTATTCTAGAACATAGAATGATCTACCCTGTGTTTACAAATTACAACTCCATATCCCTTATAGGATCTGATATACTATGAGATCTATGGATCAGCTGTTCCTTAGGCTAAACATCACACAAAGAACTGAAATTCAGTTTGCTTTAGTATTAAATCATTAAATTAGAAACTTGGAGATAATTTAAAATTTGAATTCCAAGTTGTCAAATACAGAAAAGTAAAGAGAGTTCAAAATTTTCTATGAAAATATAGACACACTTAAAACTTATGCCTTTTTTAATTTGTTAGAAAAAATAAGCCTGTTATATAGTTATGTTGTTCTAATTTAATAATACAGTTTTAAAACTAAAGTGCAGAACATTAAGTCCTGAGGTGGAATTTTGGTGCAAGGAGAAATGGTTTATGTTTTCTGAATGAATGAAAAATAGAATGAATATAACAATACATATGGATATTTGATTTTGATAATCACGGCCCCCTCTGGACTACTATCTTTAGAACTTACATACCCTGGAGAAGTGTTATTGACGTAATCAGTGTCTATACTAAGGATAAATACATAGAGTGCTGAGCGATGAGTATTAAAAGATGAAATGTTCTCTATGTACAGATGCGAAAACATCTCTAACGTAACCAACGTAGGTACCATATACTTTTGTGCTTTTCAAGTATGTGTGGTTATCACACACATCATTTGATAATGAGGGCATTGTGGAGAAATAAAGAAGTTTACGTTATATACGGTGACGAATGTTATAATTCTAAGAGGAAGCTCGTCTTTTTTCCTGAGGTAACTGTAGCTTTGAAAGAGTGACGTTGAGAACACACAGTCCTAAATCGGCCAGTGGTCTGATACCGCTGTCCCGCTATCTTTACTTGAATGTAATTAGAATACATCGTGGTTCATCAGTGGGTATATGGATTTCTTATTGCTCCTTTCAAATTTAGTGTCTTAAAACAACACAGTTGTTATCTTACAGTTATGAAGGTCACAAGTCTGAAATCAGTTTCCCTGGGCTAGGATCAAGGGCTAGGATCCAGAACCTTGGACTTCTCCTGGAGGTTCTGGAGAAAATCAGTTTCCTTGCCTTTGCCAGCTTCTGCCTGTATCCCTTGACTTGTGGCCCCACATTACTCTCACCTCTGCCTTCTCTGACCCTCCTGTCTCCCCCTAAAGACCCTTGTGATTCCATTGGGCCCACCGAAGTAATCCACGATACTTTCCCATATCAAGATTCTTAATTTAATCACATCTTCGAAGTCCCTTTTGCCATATACGGTAACATATTCACAGGTTCTGGGGGTCAGGACGTGGGCTCTGTAAGGGCCATTATTTTACCTCCCTTAGGTGGATAACCAAAGGTTAAACAGGAAAAAGTGTGCAACAGGAGGCAAGAGACCTACCAACTTATCAGTGCAATATTTTGGCAAACTCACTCTCCATTTGGATATTAAGAGCAGATAATAACAGTGTGGACGTGCTTCACACACACACACACACACACACACACACACACACACACACACGCACCACTGGATGCTGCTGTCCAGAAAGCCTAACAATCTGAAGACTCCATGGTCTCTTGCCATTGTGATTTGACCTTTGGCCACTGCTGAGGTCGAGGGGCAGGAGGACACTAGTCTTTTGGTGCCCCTGGGGACCTCTGTTCCTTTACTCACAGGTTTGTTTCTAAGTCCATTTTTGGATTTTCCTGATCCGCTTTCTCTGTCTGGTCATTTGGGCCGCTCTTAATGTTGACGTTTTGTTTTATCTCTTGCCGCTCTTCTTTTTTCCTCTTCAGACGTATTCAGAGGGCACAGTGTGTACTGATTCACTACAGCGCCTATTTATACTTCAGTGTTACAATTAGTTTGGGGAAGTTTGAATTACTCGTCATTCAGTAAATGGTACAGTCATCTGTTCCCACACCATAGCCCATCCCATTCTCCAAAGAGAACCTCTGATAACAAGTTTATGAGTACTGTTCGTAACATTTTTTGATGTGAGTAAGTGCATTTCTGTACAAACAGAAAGTAAAACATCCTATTAGTTTAATCACATTAACAGCACATGTATTTTCAGCCTAAAGAGTCCAGGGTGAGCCTTTGTAGTGATTTTTATACCCCTGTGCCTCTCACTCCTAGGTGGCTGGCACGCTCTCCAGTCGGCTAATACTGGATACCAATGCATTTCTGCAGTTAGTTTCTCGGGAGAGAAATCTCAATTGCTGACACACAGAGACGAGTCCATGTCTTTCAGTAGGCTATTTATTAACCTTTGATTTTGAAATTGTGACAGATGTATAGGCAGTTGCAAAAACAGGACAGAGAGCTTTCCATGTACCCGTCACCTAGTTTCCCTGTAATTATAGCATGATATCCTCCAGCGTCCGTGCCTTCCAGGCAAAGACCCGCCGGGAACACACCTCTCGTGAACAAGTCGGATTTATTACACATCACCGCGAGGGAGAACGTGGGGCACTATGGGGCATCTCACTCGGAGTGTGGTAGAAAGAACTTGCCATAGGATTTGGGCTTTGGTTGGGTGATTTTGGGGAAGGCTAAGGAAGCGGGATTCGCCTCAGATGGGCTGCTGTCAGAAAGCAGAGACAGTTCTATGACAGGGTAGCTCAAGTCTTATCTCTAGGAAGAGGAGGCGAGCACGAGGATAAAGCCGTCATTGGTAAAGCAGCGGCAGTCGCTCATTTGAGCCGAAGGTGGGGGACGTTTGGGATTTAGTGGGTGGCACAGTAACCTGGCTTTTGTCGGTTGCTTGGATACAATTATGAAGTGGATTTGTTTTGTCTCACTTGATTGTGGTCACCTTGTCTGAGGTTGGTATCCTGTGAGCTTGTTTATATTCAGCAAGAGAATAACGTGGCAGAGCTGCGAGTGCCGAGCCAGCTTCCGAAAGTCGGCTGCTTCGGCCCTGCCTTTCTCACCTTTTCTGCCCGTTGGCGAGATGCGTGCATACAATTCTGTCATTTTATCACATGTAGGTTCATGTAACCACCACTGCCGTCAAGATACAAGACTATTTTATCACCATAAATTCTCTCGTGCTGTTCCTTTATAGTTAACACCCACTTGCCTGCCACCCACCATCCCTAACCCCTGGCAATCACCAGTCTATTTTCTATCTCTAAAACTTTCCCACTTTGAGAATGCCATATAAATGGAATCTTACACTATGTGACCTTTTGATATTGGTTGGCCTTTTCCCATTATAATAATGCCCTTGGGATCCACCCAAGTTGTTGTGTATAGCAATAGTGCATTCCTTTTTCATTGCTGAGTAGTAGTCCATAGTATGTGTATTAGTTTCCTGTTGCTGCTATAACAACTTAAAACTGAGCAGCCTAAACAACACATATTTGTCGTCTTCTTGTTCTGTAGGTCAGAAGTCTGACATGGGTCTTGAAGGACTAAAACCAAGGTGTTAGCTGGCTGTGTTCCTTTTTGAAAGCTCTAGAGAAAAATTCATTTGATTGCCTATTCCTTGTTGGCAGAATTCAGTTCCATATGGTTATAGGATGGAGGTCCCCGTTTTCTTGCTAGCTGTAAGCTGAGGCTGTTCCCAGTCTCTAGACAGAGGTCACTCACATTTCTCAGCTTGGGACCCCCTTCTTCCATCATTCCCCTCATGCTGGAATCTCTCCTGCCTACTCTTTCTTCATCTCATCTCTCTGACTCATCCTTCTACCTTCCTCATCCACATTTAGGATTATTCCTGCCTGGTTAATCCAGGATAAACTCCCATCTCCAAGTCCTTAACCTTAATTACATCTGCAAATTCCCTTTTGCCATGTTAAATAAAATAGTCATAGGTTCTGGGAATTAGGGTCGTGGACTTCTTTGGGGGCTGTTATTCTGCCTCACATGTCATGGACGTGCCGCAGTTTGTTTAAACCATTCACCTATTGAAGGATGTTTTTGGTGTTTCTGGTTTGGGACTATTGCAAATAAAGCTGCTATGAACATTCTTGTAAAAAAAAAAAAATATATATATATATATATAAGTGGACTGTACTCTGTTTCCTTTTGGAACTTACTTTTTCACTCATCTTCATATTTCTGAGTTTTATTTATGTTGATCTTATAGAATTGGATCCTCTGTAGCACCGTTATGTTCTGTTGTAGCGATGAACAGTGTCCCCTGTGGTAGTTCCCTCTTCCTTGCTGTGTAGTATTCCACCGAACGATTGCTGCAAGGTACAGTCATTCATTCCCCTATTGGTGGACATTCAGGTTACTTCCAACATTTTGCTACTACGAAGAGTGATGCAGTAGACATTTATGTGCAGATCTTCATGTACAAGGGTGAAGCGTTTTTCTAGGCTGGACCTGCGGGAGGGGAATTTCTGGTCCTAGAGTAAGCGTGTGGGTCAGTTTCAACCAGCTATTGTTTAATTGTTCTCCAGAACCTTTTCGCTTCAGCAGCAGTGATGAAAGAGTTCCCCACATCCCTGTCAACATTTGAGATCACTGTTCTTTTTCTTTTTTACCTATCTGAAAGGTGTGAAATGGTACCTGGTAGTTGTAATTCGCATTTTCCCGATCACCGTTGAGGTCCAACACACACACACACACACACACACCCCTCCTCTTTTTACGCTTGTGCTGACTTCTTTTCTCCTGACGCCAGAGGTTGCTGCCTCTGCCCATTTTTAAGCATTAAGATCTGGTCATTGCAACCCCGACAACTGAAATTTGGTGTCTTGTCTGAAATTACAGGATGTTCCTTAGGCCTGCGTGTTTCCATGGGAACAAGTAACAGTCATCCTTCATGATTAGGTGGTATCCATGGCAACCAAGCCAGCAGCATTTGAATGAAACTGATTTTATTTTATTTATTTTTTTTGCAAACATATGAAGGTTAAAATGCATTTCTCTGGTATGGCTCCTAATAATTGAAAGACAGCTTACCCTTCTCAGTACAATGGAGTCTCTCAATGGAAAGGGGATCCAGGATCAGCTGGTCCTGTGGCCTAATTTTGCAGAACGAAGTCTGGGAGGTCATGTAGAGGTCACACAATGAGTCTGAGCTGAGAGAAGACTCCTGGACCAGTGCTCCAAGGTCTGGGGGAGACTCTAGAAGGTCGGCTGCTTCTCCCTTCCTGGGGTCTGTCCCCAGGGATGCCACCTTCATGCTCCACCAGCTGTGTTGCTTACACCTCTAGGGGCATGAAGCCCAAGCCTCTCGGTGTGTGCTTCTCCAAATTAGGAAAGACAGGCTGCTAAATCAAAGGGCAAAGGCAGCTGTGGTTTTGTCAAGGACTCAGGCTAAAAATCCCTAGAGGCAGAGTTAGGACTCGGGGGGTCAGCTCTGCATCTTCTCTGCCTGTGTAAAATAAAGAGTTTTGTTTTAGTTTTGGTGGTGGGGAGTAGAGATAGTCACTGCTCTGACTCCTTGACTTCACTGGATTGCTGATAAATCAGGAGCTCCGACATGGAAAAGGGTCTCTGGCCTGGAGTCATGCGGCAGAGTCAGGGCTGGATCCTGTCTCCTAGTGTCCCCCCCCCCGCCCCCCCACTTCCTGCTCCAGGCACCCTCAGCCTTCTCTGAGGCCCAAAGTGTGGGTTTGGGTGGGGACAGTTTAAGGGGATTTCAGCATAGACTCTTAACTTCCCAGCTGGGGGAACTTTAGAGAAGTCACTAGTCCCTCAGAACCTCAATTTCCTCATCTGGAAAATGGATCTCACCACAGCTGTCCAAGTTGTCATGTGGGGACTATTTTCGAATGGGTCCAGGACTTGTATTCTCAATGGGGGCAGTATTGCTCCTAATCAGGCAAAAAATTCATTCTTGGAAGTGGGAGTGGGAATCTAACTTTTTCTCTGTATAAAATCTAATATTTTATATATATATGTGTATATATATATTTATTTATGTATAATCCATAAAAGTTGCTTACTGTGTATGTAGTATTAAAATTTTATGGGGAGAAACTAGGAAAAAAACATCTAAAAAGATTCTTTAGGGGGAAAGATAATGAATAAAAGGTAGAGAAATGCTGGTCTAGAACCCAAGGAGCGATGAGGTTATGATTACGAACTTTGTGGTTAGAGCCTGTGGCAGGCTTAGAGAAGTAGTTTGGGGTGTGGGGCTGGGAAAGAGCCTGGCCGGGCGCAGCCTCTGCCCTGATGTTCAGTTTGACCCCGTCACAGCTTCTCTCAGGGCTTGGTTTTCTGTTCATATGGAAAGGAGGTCCCATCAGCTGCGCTTGTGGTGACTGGTTCTCAGCAGCTGAAATGCCGCCTGGCGGATCAGTGGGGGTCCAGCAGGAAGCAGATGGCACCTACACTAGGATAATCAGAGGCGTGGGCGGGTATAGGGAACCATGGATAGGAGTGCAGGACCCCAGAGCTAGTGATGGCTGGGGCTGATCCACTGAGGCCCTAAGGAGGGGAGGAGAGCGTGGTTACTAGGAGGGAGAGCCCAGGAGACAAAGAGTCGTTGATGGTAGCTGGGATTATCAGTGGACGGAGGCAGACGGTCCAGGCAAATCTCTTCCCTCCCCTTGTCTCCTGCCAGGGCTCCCTGTCAGCCACATCCCATGGAAGCTTAGCCCAGAAGTTCGTTTGATGTGGTCTACACACGTTAGCCCTCTAGAGCAGAAAGCAGGGCAGAGAAGTGTAGAGAATGGAGCTGGGGCCAAGTGGAAGCCACCTGGGAAGGGACCAAGGTTCCCCTTCCGGTTCTTGCGCTGGGTCTGGCCGGATGGGGAGGCTTGAGAAGTCAGGGAGAAGAGCTGGCTGCTCCGAGTTGGAGGAGGAGTGGACATCTGCCCTGTCCTGCCCTGCAGTCTCCTTGCTGTGTTTCTACCTTTTGACATAGATGGAGTATAGCCAGGGCTGCTGAATTGATGTTTGAGGCTATTTTGGGAGCACCTGAGACAGTCTTTGCTATAGACCTACAGGGTTGGGTGCTCATGGACAAGTTTCTTTCCTTTGGTCTCAGCTTCCTCATCTGTAAGGTGGGTGGTTGGACCAAGCCACCTCTTAGAGCCTCCTGCTCAGACCCAGGAAACAAGAGGCAGGTCGTGGGGAACATCAGTCTTGGTCTTGGAGTAGAAGCAGCCTTGCTGGGCTCCTTGTGTCCTACCAGGTGACTCCACGTGTTTCCTGCCTGCAGCCACGATGGCCTGCCTGTCCAGGAAGGGGTGGTGAAGCCGTGGCCAGGAGTATGCTCTGTGTTTGTGTGTGTGTGTGTGTGCGCGCGCACGCGTGCGCATGCATGCGTGTGTCGGGGGAGGGAGGGTAGTTCCTGAGAGGCTTCTGGAGGCTGAGCACACCTGCCTCACACACAGGTAGGACACAGTCGTTGTGGTGGACCCCCAGGGAAAGATGATGGGGGTGGGATTCTGGGGGTAGGGTCAGGGGAGAGCTGAAGGCAGATTGGGGAGCATGGGAAGAGATTTCCTAGGGAAATTCCCAGAAAAGTGTTCCCTAGAGTGAGATTAGCAGAGACTGTGGAGGGGGAATGAGGAGGTGTCCAAGTAGGGAACAGTGCAGGGAAGCGAGGTCCTAAGAGTCAGGCAGTCACTGGGCTGAGGTAGAGCTGTGGGGGGAGGTGGCCCAGGGCTGGCTAGTCCACATCCAGACCAGGTATCAGCCCCTGCCCCAGTCCTGTCTGGTGGTCAGCTGGGCCTGAACCTGTCCCCGTAGGAGGTACTCCTCCCCCAGGCCCAAGATGGCTTTGTCTGCTTGGCTATTCCCAGGGCTCAGCACGAGAGCCTGTCCTGGTGGGGTGAGGGGCTCAGCTCTGTCTTTGCACACTTCTGAGGCCCCCTGTCCAATCCGCTGCATGGCGAGAAGGGACCAGAAAGCGTAGACGTCGCCCCTAATAGCCCATTCTGCCTTCTGGGAAAGTCTGCTCCCCCGTCCTGTCCTGCGTATGTGTACACATCCACACATCCACACGTTCACACACGGACGTGTACCTGGGGGAGCGTTCGCATGAATGTGAACACGGGAATGTGTTTGCTAGGCGTGCGCCTCTGATTCTGCACCCCTGTGTGTTCGCACAGACCAGGGAAACCCAATTCTTCTTCTTTTTCGAGTCGACAGGCCTTTCCCAAACACCCACCAGGCAGCAGGCTCCATGCAGGGCACTGGGAACATGGAGACGCAGCCAACTTAGGTGTGGGTGGTAGAAGTTCCAGTTAAGTGCAGGATTCTCTCTCTCTCTCCCTCTCTCTGTCTCTCTCTATTTCTCTCTCCAAACTGAGAGCTTTGCTAGGAGAGACTTATGCCTGGCCATTGCTATAGGAGCCAGAGGGGGCCGAGAGCGGGGTGGGGGAGTTACCAAGGGTCTCCTTCAAGGCCTGCGGGGTGCATCAGGCGGGAGGGAGGAGGAAGGGAGTCCCCTGTGAGCGCCGCAGCTGGAGCAGTGTAAGAGAGGCAGCCGGTGCCAAGCGTGGTGTCGGGGAACCAGCAAGGAAAGCAGCCAGATTGGGAGACTTGGGAGCTTTTAAACAGACATGCTCAAGCCATGGCTAAAGTTTTGAATGAGCTGTCACCATTTAAAAATTGGAATATTTCATATTAAAAAAAAAAAGAAAAAGACAGATTTCCAGCTTCTCTTGAGCTGGGGGAAGCTCTGGCTGCACTGAGCCCCCCGTCGCTATGCCAAAATAAGCAGCTGGAACTGAGCAGCTGGCTGCCACCCTTGATACCATAACCTGCCAGGCCCTTGAACTTCTCTAAAGTTTAAAGCCTCTGGAGAAGGTCTGAATTGGAAACCAGACATCACAGGTTCTCATGTTCGAAGGGGCTTCTTGTACACGTCCAGTAACAAGAAGCTCATATGTCATAAGATGTATGGCTGGATGTGTGGATTTGGGGAGACCTGTTTTTTAAAAAAAATTGTGGTAAATATCTATATAAAATAAAATTTGCTATTTTAATCATTTTTAAGCGTACAGTTCAGTGGCATTAGATATATTTACAACATCGTGCAGCCATCACCACTATTTATTTCTAAATCTTTCCCATCACTCCAAACAGAAACTCTGTGCCATAAAACAATAACTCCCCATTCCCCGCTCCGTGCCCCCAGAAACTGGTAACCTCTAATCTACTTTTCTGTCTCGATGCATTTGCCAATTCTAGGTATTTCATCTAAGTGGACTCACACAACGTATTTGTCCTTTTGTGTCTGGATTATGTCACACAGCCTGTTTTCAAGGTTCGTCCACACTGTAGAGTGTATCACGACTTGCATTCCTTTTTACGATGGAGTGACATTCCGTTGAGTGGACACTCCACTGTGTTTATCCATTCATCTGTTGATGAACACTTGAGTTGCTTCTACCTTTTGGCTCCTGTGAATAACACTGCTTTAAACATTCACATACAAGTATTTGTGTTCCTGTTATCAGTTCTTTCCACCTAAGAGTGGAATTTCTGGGTCGTGTGGTATTTCTGTCTTTTACTTTTTGGGGAACCGCCGAACCGTCTTCCAAAGTGGCTGTACTATTTTATGGAGACCAGTTTGTCCTGGCCAGGATGGGAATGATAGGAGGGCCTGCCTTGGTGGCTTCGACTGTCCATACTTACCCTGTCTCTCCCTCTGTTGACAGAGTCGCCCCAAGAAAGGCCGGGCTCGCGGCGCAGCCTGCCCGGCAGCCTCTCCGAGAAGAGCCCCAGCATGGAGCCCTCAGCCGCTACGCCGTTCCGGGTCACGGTAACTATCTCTGCGTCACCATCGCCACCTGGCTCGGGGTGCTGCTTTGTGACCCCGCAGCCCCCCTTCCTGGAGCCTCACGGACCGGGAGAGCATCCAGCCTCCCTTGTTCTAGGTATCCGATCACTCAGCTGCTCCCCTCTCTGTGGCTCGGCCCCACTCCTGCGAGGGAGGGGGCAGGCGGACAACAGGCCCAGGGGCCCAGACCTAAGCCGGGAAAAGAGAAGCTAGCGTTAGGTCAGATAAATGCACCCTTACGCGCGCACACACACACACACACACACACACACCCGGATATTAACGCCTGCACACACACACACACACACACACACACCCCGTGCTTCCTCGACTCTCGAGATGCACGGTTTTTGTTTCCACATTTTAATATCTCTCATGTTACAGTCCACAGTGTGTCATAATTTAATTGCTGTGTTCTTTCTTTCTTGGTGGTGCATAAAATAATGCTTTATCTTAAAATTGATGACCTTTTAGAATTAAAACAACGCAGTATATAGATCTTAGCTATTGATTTTAGTGGTCCCGCTAGCGCAAACCTAAACAACTTTATGGAAACAAAACCCAGTGAGCCTTAACGTCTGACTCTCTGTGCTCCTCTGTGTCCCCGCCAGGCAATTTTGTGTCCTTTTACTCCCTCATTCAGCATATTACCATGTGCCCCTCTATCCAGTGCTCTGCCAGCCACTGGAGACACATCCTCTTCCCCGGGGAGGACATGGATGTTTGATCATTTGTTCGTACATTCATTCATTCAACAGTTTTTATGGTGTGCCGTTCTTGGGGTTGGAGCTTATCGGAAGGAGCTGGTTAAGATAGCACCAGGGTCATAAAGCCCCTGACCTTATGACCTCACATTCTTGTGTCTGAGCTACGTGCTATGCAGGAGAAAAGCAGAGAAAACCAGGAGGGCTTCTTTGAGGTGGTGTGGTCTGGAGGTGATATTTGCTCTAAGGTCTAAGGAATGAGGAGCCAGCTCTGTGGGGATCAGGGGAAAGGAACAGAGAGCACAGGCCTGGCTATCACAATATGCTGTGATTTTAGGTGAGCTAGGAGTGACTAACTGTTCTTGGTGGACTGGGAAAGGTGTCCCCTAGGAACTAACTTTTGGGCTAGGTCTTAAAGGGTTTCTAGAAATTGGGTAGACAGGGACAGTGAGAAGGAGTTCCCGGTAGGGGGAATAGCAGTTGCAAAGGCGTGGGGGCATACTAGGAATTGACATGTTTGTAGAATGGTGAAGTGCTTGGTGGGACTGGAGTTGAGGGGTCTGGAGGACAGGGTGGGCGGTGAGGCCGGGAAGCTGGGCTGAGTCTGGGTCGTGTAGAGCCTTTGAGCGCCAGGCCAGGGCCACTGATTCCCCCACTTGGCTGTGTGTCGTGAAAATGCTTTCAAAACAGACTCTCGAGCCCCCTCAAGTTTGTTTGTTTGTTTATTTGTTTGTTTATTTTTAATTTTATAAGAGTTTATTTGAGCCAAATGGATGACATGTGCCAGGGAGCAGATCTCAAATGCTCCCAGGCTCAAGATTTCAGTTTCCCGGGCCAGGGGCAGGGCCTGGATATCTGCATTTTAACAAGCTCCCCCAGGAGGGGGTTCTGAGCCCCAGCCTCTGCCTCCAGGCGGTGAGGAGGAAAGGGAAGCCTGCGCTGAGAGAGAGAGAGAGAGATGGCATGGGGGGGGGGGCTCAGGGTCCCCTGGGAGATGGCCTCCAGCCTGCAGGCAGGGCCAGGAGGCTAGCACCTGGGTGACCCTGACTCAAATCACCTGGAGTCCTGCCCTCCCACGGCTGCTGGGGCAGAGCCTTCAGGGGGCCTCAGGGAACAATGACTAATAGTAGCATAGCCACCTGCACTGTGCCTGTGGTCTTATATGTATGATCTCTTTTAATCCTGGAGACAAACCTGAAGCTAATACTTTGATCATCCAGTTTTACAGATGGGAAAACTGAGGCTCAGAGAGATGAAGTCACCCAAGCTCCAACTGCTAATAAATGGTGGAGCCAAGATTTGGACCCAGGTCTCTCGGACCCCAGAGCACAAGCATGCACTTCCCCCGGCTGTGACGGGGAGAACCCATTGTCCCCACACCCTCCCGTCGGCATTGCTTTTTACCCGTTTCCCATTCTTTTGCTGCTCTAATAGGTGTGTCATCACACCTTGAAGTTGCTATAATTTTCAGCTCTCTAATTGCCAGCTAGGCTTGGCATTTTTCCTGCCGTGGTGTCTTCGCTCTGTTTCCTGGCATGGATACCACCTGTGGATCAGAGCCAGCGCCAGCCTTCTGAACTAGCAGGCACCCGGGACTCCCAGTCCCGCCTGCCCAATTAAGGTCTGCAGGATGGAAAGTGTGTTCAGTCGTCATTTACCCACTTCTCACAGCAGCCCCGAGGGGAGGTATCGTTAGCATCCTTGTTGCTCGGATGAGGGAACCGAGGCTCAGAGAGGTGAAGTCGTTTGCCCGGCGTGACGTAGCTCCTGAGTGACGGAGCCAGGTACGGATGCTAGGACTGTCCGACATTTATGTTTTGTGTCTTCCTCTGGGCACCTTGGTCCTTTCCTGTGTGCAACAGGTAAGGAAAGGGGTATGAGTTGAGTTTCTATCCCGGGCTGTTGCTCAGCACGGGGGGTGGGGAACCAGAGAGCTTAGAGGTGGGGATCCCAGTTCAAATCCCAGCTCTTCAGTGACCTGCGTGATCTCATTAGTCACTCAGCCTCTTTGGGTTTCCCGTCCTGGCCAGTAAAGTGTGGTGCCTTCCTTGCAAGACTGTGCCAACCCAGGTCTGACCCATGCAAGGTGCTTAATAGGTGAAATCCACCATTATCACCTGATTGTGTTTCTTCTCTGGCTCCACGACAGTAAAAATCTGGGGAGGGTCGGGGTGGAGGGCAGAGGACAGGGTGTTTGGGAGAAGGCCAGAGGTGTGCCTGGCTTGGGCCTCCTTGGGGACAGACTTGCATACAGACCCTGTGCTGGACCAGAAGCACACCCTCTCGCCCACAGCTGGAGCTCATACTGGCCTGCACGCACTCCCACAAGCCACATCCTCATGGGCTCTGCCGACCCTGCTCTGTGCAGCCCCCCGGGGGAAACCGGGGAACATGGTTTTGCCTGGAGGGGGCAGAGGAGACACCGCAGGATATACCTGAATCGTTCCTGTCTTTGTTGTGTTGCCGTTTCAAACCTGGGTGAGGCGATGTCACCCCCTCTCACAGGGGGTGCCCCTTTGCAATGATGTAGCTTAATGGAGAATCAATGTGGGTCTGTAAGACTCATTCCGTTCACTTCCTTTATGGCAACTGAGTCCTGGAGGGGCTGGGTTGTCCAAAGTCACCACCTAACTGGAGCACTTCCGAGTCTGTACTGTTTTTATCCCCATAGGTGGTGTTTACCCATTGTGAGGGTCAGCCTAGGACTGCAGCCACCCCACAGGACATCGGGGGCTCAGTGCTAGTTCCACCTCCACCTCTTAGAGACCGTGGAACCCTGGGAGAGCCTCAGCTGACCCTTCTGTAAAATTTGGGGAGCGGACTTTGTCAGGCAGTAGCATGCGATTTGGGCATGTAGTAGGCATGTAGATGTTTTGATGGAGTAACTGAGAGAATAAGCTGTAAAGTCAGTGGACTTGGGGCTGAGCCTCACACTAGCTCTGTCACTTGGGTGAGATATGGAACTTTTTGCCCACACGGCGCAACTTCCAGGCCACATGGTGCTTACCAGGCCCGTGTGGTGCTTGTGCCCTGAGAGCTGTAGGGGACCCTGGATGAAGGCAGGATGGAGAAGGGAGCTGGGAGCGGGTGACCGTAGGGACCTTATCTCTGGCCTTCAGCTCCCAGGCCCCAAAGAGATGGTAAGGTCGAGATTCAAACCCAGGTCTGTCTTCTCTGCATCAGTAGGGAATCCTGGAAGGGAATGGGGGACAGAGAGAGGGAAAGAAGGCAGCAAGCTGGGGGCCCTGGATCGGTACAGACTGTCAGGTTGGGTCCTGGGGCTCTGTGTGTGCCCACCACCCTTCCTAAGGCTCAGCAGCATGCTGTCCCCCTTGCCTGCCACCCCATGTTGGAGGAATTCACAGTTTTTTGGGGGAGGTAAGGAGATGGTGATTGTTACAGGTGTCCCCACAAGTCCCCTCAGCCCGCCGCCTTCCCCCTGACCCACACTTCCTGGGTAGAGTGTGGGTTGGGTCCTTCTTCCCTCCTTCTTCCGCCCCTACCCCTCCCATCGACCTTGAGGAGAGCTAGCAGGGCTGGGGGTGTGGGAGGTGGCAGAGGCTCTGGGAAACTTGACAGCCAATTGATTCTTTCTCAGGAAGTTGAAAGTGGAGAGTCGTGTTTGAAGGTTTAGCTGAAATTAGGTCTCACGGCTATTTTTTGCAAGATGGAGGAGAAGTGTCAGGGAGGGGAAGGCTCAGGGGGCTGGCGGAAGCTGCAGATAAACTCAGTATCAGATCGAGTGCAGATGCTTCTAGGAGTCAGTTCCTTTCAACCACCCTCTTTTATTGGATGCTCAATTTTACACACCCTAGGTGCTTTTGAAGCTGCGAAGGAGGTGTGCTTCAGGTGCTGTGAGAATCCAGAACAAGGGGTAGTGAGGGTAGGGAAGAATTCCTAGAGGAGGGATCTTTGGGGATGGGCTTTGAGAGATGTGTAAGAGTTTGTCAGGGAGAGGAGTATTCCAGTTAGAGGGGAATCTAACTGAATAGGAAGAAGCCAGTGGCTCTGTGTGGTTACCGTGCTGAATGAGTTGGAGGCCTGAAGGAGAGGAGACTGGAGGGAAAAGTGAGTGGCTGAAGCCTTTGGACTAAAGACTGAATTTCCTCCTGTAGGACGCAAGAACCACAGGGGTTGATGGGCGAGAGTGGAGCCAGCAGGAGGTCTCTGGGCTGTGGACTTGGAGTTTCCCCAGCGGCTCACCCCTCTTTCCACGTGTGCAGCTTCCCAGCACCCTTCCCATGTTTCCACTGCTCGTCTTTGTCTCCCACACACACAGAAACAGGTGCACGAACACAAACCGCAGGCCTGTGGGCGCCCCGCCTCAATACCACCATGGAAAGGATGTTGGAAAGTACCTGGTCCAGCCCTTCCCTGTACAGAGAAGGGGCTGAGGGCTCAGAGAGGGTAGGATCCTTCTCCAAGGTCACACAGCACATCTGGGGCAGGGCCTGGAATTAAGCCCAGATCTCTTTTCTCCTGTCCAGTGCTCCTGAGTCTGTGCTCTTCCTGGCCCCTCTCCCCTGCACCTTCTCCCTGCCTCCATCATGTGTCCTGGGGGAGGGGGCTTAAAGGAATGGTGGGTCCAGCTACCCTCAGAGGCCCCTGCCTGCTCCCTCCTGCTCATCATCGCACTGCCACCTCCTGGCCAATGGGACCCAGCAGCTACAGCCGGACCCACAATTTAGGCGGGAGGCTGCCTAGAGGAGGGGTGACTTGAGGGGAAAGAGAGTGGCACCCTGGTTTCCTCTTCACAGAACCAGGAATTTGCACATGAGCCTGGTGTCCCTCATTCAACTGAGCCATGTGAGCTGGAGTCTCCCAACCTGGTGTCTGGCCAGTGTTCCCCAAATGAGAGGGTTGGCGGAGGCAGCAGGCCCCCTCCACCTCTGCCTTTCATGGAGCCTAATTGTTATCAAGCTGTTCAAACTCCCAAAGAAAATTATTATCATTTTGGTCTGTGTCCACTTTCCACAGAGAGAGGCCCCCTTTCTTGCAGGGGGAACATTGCTACAGACAACCTTGGTGTAAGAGCTGTCCATGGTGGGCCCAGACGGTCTTCAAGGCAGGAATGTAAGGCCAGAGGCCCTTCGGAGCCTCCTGAGTCTGAGGCCAGGCCAGAGCCAAGGCCTGGAAGTGAGGGTAGGCTTTGGAAGTCAGTAGGGCTGGGACGCTGCCCACCGCATTGAGAAACAGGATGGTTTCATTCGCTCCATTTTGCAGATTAGGAAAGCGAGTTTCAGAGATGAGAAGGGACTGGCCCGGGTCACATAGCTGGTGCGTGGTAGAGGTGCCGTTCCTCCTGTGATCGTGAGCTGACTTACTTTCCTCCCTCCCTTCCCTGCCCACCTTCTTTCTTTTAATAAATTTTTTTAAATAAGTGTCTTTATTTAAATTAGTTTCAAGTATATAGTACATTGGTTAGACATCTATAATGTTCTCAAAACGATCCCCCTGGTTCCTCTCTCCCTGCCCTGGCCCTCCACTTAGCCATCATGTTAATGCTGACTGCGTTCCCTCTGCCGTGCTCCCCATCCCCACGACCACCTATCAACTACTAATTTGTACTTCTTTAACCCTTCACCCCACAGTCCCAGCCTCCCAACCGCCCTCCCCTCTGTCTGTCGCCAAATTGTCCGCTATATTTGTGAGTCTGTTTTTGATTAGATTGTTCTTTTTGTTCCTTAGATACTGCATGTAAGTGAAATCATACGGTATTTATCTTTCTCTGTCTGACTTATTTCACTCAGCATAATAACCTCTAGGTCCATCCATGTCATTTTAATCAGCATCTACTATGTGTCAAGGCCTGTGTGGGGCACTGACACAAATAGCATTAAAACATAGTTGCTACCTGTGATAATGTGGACGGGTCAGCTGGGGCTTGATGAAGAAATTTCCAGGCACGTGACGGGGAAGAACATTCCAGGCAGCCAGGACAGGCCACGCAAAGGCCAGGACAGGCCACGCAAAGGCCAGGAGGTGGGAAGCAGCATGAACAAAATGATAGCAGGAACTGGGAGCAGTTTGGGGGGCAGAAGTGTGAGGAAGCGTTTGGAGTGAGGGGAGCAGGAGGCCCTTGGCAGTGCATAGAGCAAATGGAATCTGAGGCTATATTAATAGGAGTATGGAGTCCCCAGAGAGGGAGGTGAGGTGGGCCAGAGCTTGCCAGAGCAGACCTGGAATGCAGCGTGTTCTTCAGAGCAGCATACATGCCCAGGCTGAAAGAATCTGGAGCTCCTTCAGTGGGCAGAGACCAGGACTAGGGTGGCTGATGAGGGATGGGGGAGCAAGCCAACTGCTTTTCTCAAGCAGGTTGTCTGTCCCTGCTCCCCAGCACCTGAGCTTAGAATGCCCTTGTGGGGGTCCCTGAGGGCAGAGGTGGAGGGAAGAGCATACTTCAAGGAGCCCTGGCATCTCCTCCCTCATCCCAGGAGGTGCCAGCTGGGCTCAGGCAGTTTGGGTGGGGAGGGTGGAGAGGACGGCCTTACACCCCCCTTTTTTTCTGCCCTGGCATCCTCCAGAGGTACCTCTAGGCCATCTCTGTTAGCTCTGTTTCCCTAGCCCTACACTTGAGCCTGGTGGGCAGCAGGAGTCAGATAAACTAGTCCCCACTAATGTGTTAGTGGCTTGCTTCCCAACCCCTTTGTTACAGATTGTTTGCACAAAAGGAGCCTTACCAATTGGAAGTTTCAGTCACTCATGATGAAATGTCAGGCTCTGTGACTGGCAGGTGGGATGCTATGCGGGGGGGGCCTTGCTCCCTCTCCTCATACCTCCCTGGGTCCTAGGGATACGGTGCTGGCTCTTCCTAGCAGTACACCTGGGATGAGACAGGATCCTAATCTTGGCTCTGTGGATCCCCTCTGTGGGATTGCTCAACTCTGAGACTCTCTTTTCTCATTTGTAAATGGGCACAGGAGCCCCTTGCTCACAGGGCAGCTCTGGGACTCAGTGCCTGGCCCAAGGGAGGCATTCAGCCAGTGTTCACATCTTGTCCTTCCCCAGAGTCTCAGTCTGCCCTCCCGCACCCCTCATCTGCTGCCCCAAAGCGATATCGCTACTGACAGAGCTTCTAGGGCTTATCCCTGGCCCTGGAAGGAGGAGGGGTGTGAAGTGGTACCCAGGGGGCCAGAGACCAAGTTCCCGCCAGGGTGGTGAGTACCAATGGAGCTGGAGGTGTCTGCGTAGGGTGGTTTCCCACCAGTTGGGGGCAGCAGAGCGCAGTGAATAGCCGCCTGGGAGGCTATTCCCAGAGGAGGAAGTCCCAGGGATTTCTGAGCTTCCCTCCCCCTCCCCCAACCCCCTCCTGCTCCAGGGGCCACAGGGGACCGGCTGAGCTAAATAAGTGCAGAGCCCTCCTCTGGATGGAGGGAACAGCTCACATCATGGAGCGCCTCTAGGCAACTGGGTTGACCGGAGAGCTGGGGGACCTCTGAAAGGGTCTCCTTATTAGGAACACTGGAGCGGGGCAAGGTCTGGGGCAGAGGCAGCCTTCCCGCAGGAGGCTGGGCACAGGTTGAGGCAGGCCAACATGTGGGCGCTCAGGCAGTGTCCCTGCATGCACCGCCGTCACCAGGCTGGGCCAATAGATCCTCCATCGTGATTGTCCTTTGAAGGTTTGCATCTTCACCACCGCTGGGAGAGTCGGGATGGTGGTCCATGCTTGGAACTGATGTCCAGCTGACCCGGGTTCCAATTCCGGCTTTACCAGCAATTTGCTGTCTGTACCATGGGGAGTCGTTAAGTCCCATTTTGCAAAGCCCCCTGGGTCAGGCCCTGTGCTGAGCTATCTCCAGGCATCATCGCATTTAGTCCTCACAACCCGAGGGGCAGATAACACAAATCCCACTTTCCTAAGGTGACAAAACCAAGGCAGATGGAGAGCGAAGAACTTGCTGAAGATCACTGAGCTCAGGAGCCTGGATGTGGAAGGTCTCTCAGAACGTGGCCCACAGCACGCAGCCCCGTCTCTGCCAGCCAGTGTTGTCATTCTCTCTGTTTTATAAAGGAGAACACTGAGGTCCAGAGAGGGAGGTACATTGTCTGAGGTCACACAGCCAGTCAGGGACAGAGCTGGTGTTTGAACCTGGATCTCCCCATCTCCCTGCCTCATCTTGTCCCAGCTTCCACTGGCCAGAAGGTGGCCGTGCAGGGTGGACACCTGGGACAGGAGGGAATTGCTCCCCTCTTCCTATCCTACCCTGTAGGCCCCCCCCCTCTCGGGGGCACCCAGGAGATTGGGTGTGGGGGGCAAGCTCACATGCCTTCGCTCCCTGCCCCCCATAGTACAAAAATGAAGTGACTGCCTCTGTCATATCAAGTGATATTTGGGTTGGATTGCAGACATAATGATATCTGAGTCTTGGATGGGAATTGCTTCCCTAGGCAGGAAGCCATCTTTGGAGGTGGCAGTGATGACATCTGTTTCCGACACAAGGCCCTGTGTTGGGATGAGTAACTTTTCCTGTGGAATTGTTTAAAGAATGTCTAAAATGGGCTGTGATTGTTACTGCCCTGCTCCAGTGCCTTAGATGGCTTTCAGGGGGGCATCTGGTTCCCCAGCCACATTCGAGGCACACCCCACCCCGCCCAGGCCTCTCCTAGCCGCCATATCTTTGTACAGCTGGCCCTGCTGCCCACAATTCCTCCCCATTTGTCTGCCTCGAGAGCTCCTTCTAGGGTGAGGAGAGGGCGAGCATTGATCTCCTAGTTTCCGAAAGTCTCACTCCTTGTGTTGGGAAGAGAGGTCAGGACAAGTCACCCAGACCACCGATGGCAAGGCCCAGCAAGGACACTAGCCCTTGCCTTGAAATTGACCTTGACTCCACTTATGGGCTCCCATGATCCCTCAGGAGTAGGACTCCCAGGTGAGCCTGGCCTACAGATGCTAAATCACCCAGGAGGAGAAATAGCCTATAAAATCCTCTCCCCTAACAGTACGTTTTGTATCCTCTAGTGAAAAGGGCTTTTAAAAGCACTGCTCACTCAGGTGGATTAATGAGGCTGCAGCCCGCCTCTCCCCTCTCCCCCACTGCCGTTTACAGGTCCCCTGGGCTGGAGCACCCTGGGGTCCTGGTGCTCCCCTTTTGGCTCTTGGTGTAGGGAAAAACAAAATGACACCTCTTCCCTGCCTTGCTGCTTCAGGTCTGCCGCAGGCCAGCTGGGTGCCGGCTTACTTTTATTAACGTGGGAACCGTCTTCATTATTATTAATTAGCAGAGCTGGGTTTTGAACCCAGATTTCCTGACTCTGAGCATGGTTTTCTTGTCACTGCGGGGGTGGCCTCTGCTGAGAGCATTCACTCACGCAGAATGCACAGAGCACGGGAGGTTTTAATGGGAATAGGCACTGAAGTCAGTGAGCCACCCGGGGATGACTGGCCTGGTGCAGGGACTTCAGTGACAGGGCTTGGAGGGAGGCAGAGAGAGAAAGTCGAAGACTTGCTTCCGGGGTGAGGTCCCCTCATGGGGTCAGTTTCCTTGCAGCCATGTGGCCCTTTGTACTGGGCGCCCCACAGCGAGGCCAGGGCTGGTGAGGGCTTAAAGGGCCGATGAAGTGCCTATGGCTGTCCATACCGCTGGGATGGGCTTATTCTGCTAAGGCAAGTGTTGCTGGGGGAGGATTTATGGGGCAGTGAGTCTCTCCCTGGCTGCTCTGGGTTATCACATCCCTGTCTGAGACGTCAGGAATGCGTGTCTTATTTCTGTTCACTGATGCAGCCCTGTCCTGGGCACTGGCAGGTACCAGGAGGGCCTCTCCCATGCCCTTATCATCCATCCCCTCCCACTTCATGCCCCCTCCTCCCTCCTCTGGAGTCTAAGGGTTCCTTAGGGGCCCCCTTAACCTGAGCATTCTCTACACTGGGACAGGGGTTATGCCCCATCTTACAAGCTTGGGCTCCGGTGTGTCACTGGAGGTCAGAGGGACCTGTGGTCACTGCAGGGGCCTCGGAGGCAGCCAGACTTTCCGTTGTTCTCACCATTGCCCTGTTGCGATTCTGCCCGTAATGCCTGTGTGTGACGGCCCTGCCTCAGATAACCACAAGCGGAATCTTAAAAAGCCTCCCAGATCAGTCTCCGCCTTTCTCCTTTCTCTTTTATATCTCAAATATTTGTTAATTCATTGAGGAAGTATTTGTGGAATACCTGCCGGGTGTCCAGCACTGGGGACCCAGGCCGCCATGACCCCCACAATCCTGTGGGGGAGGGAGTCATTAAACAAATACATGGATATTTACAACTGTGACAAATCTGCGAGGAGACTTGGCCTAATCCGAGGGCACTGGGAAGGCCCCTGAGGAGAGACTGTGAGGAGAGACTGAAGGGTGTACAGGGTCCTCTGGGTAAAGGGGGCCTCTGTTCAGACAGTGGGAACAGCCTATGCCAAGGCCCTGTGACAGGAAGAGCTGGCAATTTCAAAAGTCCCATTGAAGCCAGGGGAGCTGGAGCACAGGGGTCGGGTGGCTAGACTTCCATTCCAGGAGCCCTGGGAAGCTATGGAAGCGGGTGGAGCTGGTCAATGGTGGGGCCTGATCTGCTTTTTGAGAAATCCCTCTAGATGCCCTTGGATAATGAAGAGGGAAGGAGGGCAAGGCTGGAGGCAGCAAAATCAGCAAGGAGGCTCCTGTGAGTGTCTAGGAAGGGCCTGGGCTGCCTCTGCAGGTGGACTATGGGAACTTTGAGGGCAGGAAGCTGGTCTTTCCAGGGTCCAGCACATGATGAGGCTCAGAGAACACGCCCCCGGTGAGCTGTGGGCCAGCACGCCTCTCTGTCAAAGGAGATTTGGGTCTTAAAGATTGTTTCTGTAAACTCCCGTCCTTCGTTTCTTTCTGGCTAATGGCTCGGCTGGCCCCTGGTGGTCAAAGTGTGAGCAATAAAAAACGATGACAATGACTGACGATGATGGTAGCTAACGTTTACTGTGTTCCGAGAAATGGGCTAAGTTCTTTACATGCTGTGATCTCAGTGACTTGTTACAACCACCTGTGGTGGCTACTTTTGTCCCCATTCTACAGCAGAGGAAACAGGCTCTAATGGTTAGGTCACTGGCCCAAGGCCCAAAGCCTTTAGGTGTTAGAACCCTCTCCTACCACGCCTAGGAAAGTGGGGAGGAAAGACCTTTGCATTTTACCTGGAGATTCTTAGAGATCAAGGTAACCCGAGGACCTAAAGAGGTGTGTTGAATGGCGATGTTTCAGGTGTGACAATGGCAGAAGGAGGGATCTTTGGGGCGGGGGTCCTCCGGCTCCAGATGGGGGTGGGGCCCTGCAGAACAACCTGCTAGGCCGAAAGACTCAGAGAAATCACACATTCAGAGAGCTGGGAAGACAAGCAAACAGGATGTTCTTGGAGAGGGCACAAAGCAGGGCGATTGTGAGGCCAGCAGCACGGAGCTGGCTAATGGCTTGGCCATAAAGTGCTGGCCCACGGAGCTGTTTTGTTCCCTGGGGCCCAAGATCTGGGCTCTCAGCTCTTTGAGCTCAGTGGGCCACACTCTCCCTTCTTGTTGTGGTTGTGTATGTGAGCACATATGAGTCAGTGTGTTTGGCTTGGTGGCCGTGTAATTCTGTGCCTGATAACAGCTGAGTATGTGTATATATTTGTGAGCTTGTTTCAGTGTATTTATACACATATTTGTGTTTTAAGATTGTGCATGTGTGTTGGTCAATGTGCACATGTGTTTACACAGTGGAAACAAACCTTGTTTGTTTACACATGCATTTCTTGGTGGGCATGCCCCTCCCATGTGTCTTTGTATGCGTGCGTGTCCTTGAACTTGTGTTTCTGGCTCTATGCGTTTCTCATGTGAACGTGTTTCGGTTTGGTTATCTGGGTAATATTTTAATGCAGGAATGATCCTTGAGTGTCAGGGCCCAGCCCCCTCTGGCTCTGATGGCCCATGAGTTGGTTCTCTGTATGGCCCAGGTATCTGTCTACCTTTCTTGGGTGAAGAGGAGTGTGGAGGTCGTACATTCAAAGGAGCACTGGCAAGGGCGTAGGGAGGGTTCTATAGGCATAGGGTGGCCTGTGAGTAGGTTGCCACCAGCAAGGCACCAACTTAATCCTGGCTTAAAATGCCATCCCTCTTTCACCTGTCAGTGTCTGACATTCCACCATTAGTGAGTCATTTCCTCATCTGGGACCCTCTTTGATGTGCTAGGGTTGCCTGGCAGCTTGCTGAGGGCAGAGCCCAAGGAATAGGGAAGGAGGGAGGAGGGGGAGTGCATCTGAAGGACTCCAGCGAAGCCCCCAGATCTGCTGGCACTGTTAGTACCGGAGTGGGGGAGCCCAGTAGTAGAGGCGGCTGCTCTAGCTTTACAGAATGGTCAGATATCAGCGCTGGAAAGGAGCTTGGCGATCATCCAGCCCAGCCCCCATTCTATAGATGTGAAGACTAAGGCCTGGAGAGAGGACACACGGGGAGCCTGGGAGGTTCTTGAAGCATGGGATGCTAGCTGGCTGAGGAGAGAGGGTCCTGCCTTGCTGACTCTGGGCAGGTCCCCTGCCCTCTGGGCCTCGAGTGCCCTGTCTGTACTATATGGGCATTGGCCTGGCATCCCTCTGTTGGCCCTTCTGGCTCTCACCCTGTGACTCTAGAAGGACCCGTCACTATCCTGAGTCCCTTCCTGGAGCCTGTGCCAGGGTGGGGTGAGATGTCCTTACCATCCTGTCGGGGTATCAAGTCTGCCTGACAGTCTGCATGCCCAGCAGATCTCATCTCTTGGGGTGATATCTAGACGGAATCATCTCCTCCCTTTCCTGTTTATTTAGGTGTGCCGTTGGCATTTGCACAAAGCCCCAGAAAGGTACTGAGAGACACACTTGTTACAATAGGCTTGTTCCCTGAAGGACCTCTGTTTGGGTGCCAGCCTGAAAAATGGTCGTGGGAGGAGGAGCTGGGTTGGGCAGAGGGAAGGCCCACCAGGGGAGGTGCTGCCTCCATCCTGAGCGCTGCCTCAGGGGCCCAGGGTGAGCATCTGAGGGCTCAGTGGGCGTCAAAGGCAGGTTGGACCCACCTACCCGCCTGCAGTGTCCCAGGGCCCATTTGTTAAAAGGGGAGAAGGTGATGGAGGCAGGATCGAGGACGCAAGACCAAGTTGACAGTGGAGTCGGGGGAAGGAACTTGCCCTTCATAGAGCACCTACTATGTGCCAGGCATGGTGCTTGGTGCTTTATACTCAGGTGAGAAGGTGGCTCAGAGACCTGTGGTGACACGTGGCTCCCAGGTGCCCAAGTGGTGGTGCTGGAAGGCAAACCCCTTGGTGCCGCCGCCTGGGCAGGAAATGAGGCGCAGGTGAGGATGGGACTGGGCAAGGCTTCCCCTGCCTGAGCCTCCACTTCCTCACTCGTGAGCCCCTTGCACTCAGGGAGAAGGTGCGCCTTCCCTTCTTTCCTCTGTCCAGAGGCCCAGTCTAGTGCCTGGGGCTGAGTGTGGGGAAGATTGTCTGAGCTGTGAGTTCTCCTTCCGGCCTCTGGCGTGTGTGTGTGTGTGTGTGTGTGTGTGTGTGTGTCTTGGTGTGCGTGTGTGTGCACGTGCATGTGTAGAGGGGGTGCCCCCATGGGCTAGCACTCTCCTCCACTCCCAGCTCTTCCACCTGTCAGCTCTGCCACTTTCAGCAAATAGCCTAACATCTCTGAGCCTCCACTTACCCATTTGAAAACCTGAAACTTTCTGAATTCTGAGGCACGCATCTTCTTAAGGAGTCCTGGTAAGAGGCGTTGGGCCCTCTTGGGATGTGTGCAGTGAATGTCAGGGTCAGAGACTTGCTAGAGCAGGAGCACAATAACTAATAATTTATCATCATCATCATCTCTTGGAATTGATTGAAATGGGTATATGAAGAAATCATGCGTCTGGAATTGTGAAAGGCCCTTGAGAAAGTCTCAGAACATCCTGGAGAAGGGGCAGGGATGTGGATCCGATGCTAGGATGGTGGCGAAGTGGCTGGAACAGGTAGGGGAGCTGCTGAGAACTGGGGTCCTTCCAACCAGATATCCCACAGGCCTCTGTCCTCTGGGACTGCTCTGCAATTTGGTCAGTGACATGGATGGAAGCCCAGGGGGCCTGTGGATCAGCTGGGTGGAAGGACTTCCAAATGGGCAGCAGTCCGTCACAGACAGGGACAGAGGCTACACGGCTGTCCTCCCCCAATCCCTGGGAATGGGCTGGGGGTGGTGGCACCAAGCAGCAGCCTTGTGCAAAAGCCCCTGGGGCCTTAGTTGACCTAAGTGCAGTGACACAGCTGCCTGAGAAGCACACAGAACACAGAACATGGCTACGTCAGTGGAGGCCATGCACCCCATCTGGGGAGGGAGCAGTCTCGGTCCCCAGGGACTACTCAGGCTGCTCGCTGAGCTTCAGACATCAGTCCCTGCTCTAGTGAATGAAAGCTGAGCCTCCACCTGAGCAGCTTTTCCCCCAGCACTTTGTACCTCAGGACTCTCTGTGAAGTTGTTTTAGAAAAAAGAGCTTGTTTAAAAGAGTTCAAAACTACCCAACTGAATAGTCTGTGGCTCTGGCATCATTTTGCAAGCATGTTCATTCATTCACTAGGTACGACACAAGGCCTGTCCCTACTGTCAGGCTGCCTTCGAGCTCTGCAGGGAGCCCAGACAGAATCTCACCTGTGGTGGTCACATACTTTGTGAGGGCAAAAATCAGTGGCTGTGCTAAAGGCAACATCAGTAATAATAAAGCTGGCAACTGCTGTGTTTAGTTGCTTAATGAAATCTTACCTCATTTAATCCTTCCCACAGCCCCAGAACGTAGCTATCACCATTAACCCATTTTATGGATAGGAACACTGAGGCTGAAAGAGAAGTCTAGTAATTTGCCCACAACTTATCGGAATTAAGATTCGAACACATGCGGTGTGAGAGGACTTGAGCTGGCCCAAGGGAGTGTGATCAGCAGGGCTGGTGTATGCAGTCAGGATTGGCCTCCTGGAGAGGGAGAATAAGTTGGGCCTAATCCTCACTGCGGCCCCCACCCATTTCATAGAGGGCGAGGGGCCTTGCCGGCCATCTCCCAGCCACGGGTCTGTCTGTGAAGCCTGTTTGCCTGCCTCCAGCTCTCAGCTCTTGGTGGGCTCCACCGCAGTCCTAGAAAGTGGGTATCAAAAACCCGGTTTTAAAGAAGGGACATGATTTGCCTACTGTCCCTCATTAAAGGTTGACTTGGATCTAGAACAAGATTTTCTGACTTAAAGACCAGTCTCTCTTCCTGAGTTCAGGGCTACAGCTGCCTCCAGAAATCTTGTCTTGGGACCTGGCCATGAAGGAACAGGAGAAAAGGCCCTTCGTCCAGGGCTGAATAAGGTGCTGCCCTTGGCCCTTGCTGTGTGACCTTGTGAGAGTCCCTTCTCTTGGGGCCTCATTCACCCTCAAACTGCAGTCTTTTTGATTTGAGTCCCCTTCTAGCTGTGGCTTTCTGGGATGATGAGCATTCGTTGAGCCTGCCTTATGCAGGGCCCTGAACTGGGTCTTCTGGGGGACACAAGGTCCTCCAGGGTGGACATGTGTGGTGTGGTGGGGGTTAATGGGGATCCTCTTCATTTTCCTGAAAAATCACTGTCCCCAAGATCTGTGCTCTTTGGCCTAATGTTAGTCTGTACACTGCTCACTGTAGTGGTCATGGCCCTCTTGGTCACTGTGCCTAACACATACTGGGCTCTCACTAAACGATGAATGAGTGAATGTTATAGAGAGTTTGAGTCCCCAAGGTCATGGTCAGTTTGGATGTGGAGGGTACTGTCAGAGTAGGCTTCAAGAAGCAGGCTGCTTGTCTGAGGAGCATTAAGTGTAGCCTTAGGAGGAGGGGTGGAGGGAGGAAGTGACACTTATCTCACTTAAACTCCTAGAAGGGAGAAGGAAAAAATTTATTTTAACTCAGAAATAGGGTAAGGCTGTCAATATTGCTACATAATGAGCTACATAAATTGTGAAACATGCTTCATGGTTCTTTGTGCTACATGAATGTAAAAATTGTGAAATTTCCATCAGTGTAGAAAATAAAAACCAAGAAAAAGTACAAGCCCATTGGGAGAACTTGCTTGACAACACCACCTGTGAGAGAACTCATCCAAGTTAGCCAGGTGCATCTCCCCTCCCTGCTTACCTGGCAAGAGTCCAAGATTGGGAGAGCCCAGAGCTTATGTAGAGGTGCAGGTTTCTATCTTCATATTGTTGTCTCCTGGAGGGCTTACTGACCCTTGGTCTGCCACCATTTGTGGTTCCTCTGCATCAGGCATTGCCCTACAGGTCACCCTTCTGGAGGAGGGTCCCTCCTGTAGCTACCACCTAAGAGATATTTGCTGAACTGCAGCTGATCAGAGCACCTTCATGGGTACTGCTGAGCTGCAGAGGTGAGAGGCATTGGACCGCACTGCCTGGGAAGGCCTGGATGAGGTGGCATTTCAGTTAGGCCTTGCAAGATGTGCAGAATTCTGACAGGTGGTCACAGGGATAGGTCTCCCATGGATGTGAGAGACTGAGTGGGAAGAAAAAGGGTAGAAAGCTAGGAAAAGGGAAAGTTTCAAGAGGGTGGGCAGAAGAGGGGGTTCTGTGGGAAAAGCTCTGGCTTTAGGTGGGCTTGGAAGCTATGTGTCCCTGGGAGAGTCATTTTACCTCTTTGAGCAAGATTTCTTCATTTGCAGAAGAGATAATGTTTCTTTGTCATTTTCTGTTTGTGTGGGTAATGAGATGATGTGTACAGCCATTTGACCTTGTAACATCTAGGGTGCTGGGGCCATAAAGGGGGACAGATCCGGCACAGGGCATGACTTAGAGCAAACATCCACTTTTTCTCCTGGGCCAGAAAGGGTCCACAAGCCTACCCTCTATTGTGCAATGGATGAAATGTGATGTTCGATTGTGTACATTAATTTCAAAATAATTTAATATCCCATTCACCTGGAATTGAGGCTGGGGTGATGAATCCCCAGAACCCTCTGAGATAACTCCTGACTCAGGGAACCCATTTCCCCTTAGTTTTCCTCTCCTTCCAGCAGCCTGTGGGTTCCAAGTCCAGAACATCCCAGGCTGTGGTCCCTTGAGCCTCCATCTAAATCTACACCGTCCTCTGTAAAGGGAATACTGGTTCAGCCTGCATGTATTGAACGCCTGTCTCTGCCATTAGGCTAGGAGTTCTTGGGGCTGGGGATGGGATTAACCTCTGCCCTCAGAGTCCAGGGCAGCCTGGTAGATGGACCAGTGGCCTGAATGGGGGACCCCTGCCAGCTGAGACCTGCCATACTCCTCCCGGGAGTCTTGAATGGGGCCAAGCAGCTGTCCCTACAGCTAAGGCCCAGACTTCCCTGGGACCTGGCTCCAAATCTTGAAGCACGCAATGGGGTTACTCAGCAAACTCTCAGCCCTTGGACCCTTCGGAGCTAGGCACTAAGGACCCTGTCCCCTAGGTGGTTACCCCTGCTGAGAAACACCCGCTCCAGGCAAAGGGCTCCACCCTGAGGGCGGGTGATGGTCGCCTGCGGAAGGAAAGATACTCAGGTTAATGGTCCAGATGGCCAGGGTAGCCGGCCGGCCCCCCAGAGGACCACACGCCGGCTCTGAGAGCCTTAATTTCCCGGATCTGTACAGCCGGGAGCTGAGAACATCGACCCCGCAGGTGGAGGAAGGAGCTTTGTTAATCTGGGACCGCACCGCGGGCGTGGATTCCTCAAGGTGGGTGGGGGGTGTGACCTCGTTCCGCTAAGAGGTGAGGGGGCCGCGTCAGCCCCAGCCCCCGGGGGTCCCCGCCCCTCCGCAGCCCCGCCCCCTTGTGCCCTGGTCCCCGCCCCCGCGCCCGGGGGTTCGGGTCGCCTCGGCCGCCGCCGGCGCGGTTCGGCTCGACGTCGCCATGGCAACAGCGGCTTAGGGGGCGGGGGCGACGTGGCGGGCTGGGCTAGGCAGGGCTGGGCCGGCCGGCCGGGCGGGCGGCGCGGGGTGGGCTGGGCCGGGCCGCGCTGCGCGGGCCGGGCCGTCGGCGCTCGGTCGGCGGGCGGGCGGCGCGGGCTGCGAGCTGCTAGGGCCGAGCCCGAGCCCGCGCCCGCCCTCGGCCGCGCGGCCGCCCGAGCCAGGGCGCGGGTCCCGCGCGGGTCCCGGGCCCGCCGCCGCCGCCGCGCTAACCCCGCCTCCCCTTCCCCCTCTTGTCGCCCCGCGCTCAGGGCTTCCTCAGCCGCCGCCTCAAGGGCTCCATCAAGCGCACCAAGAGCCAGCCCAAGCTGGACCGCAACCACAGCTTCCGCCACATCCTGCCGGGGTTCCGGAGCGCCGCCGCCGCCGCCGCCGCCTCCGCCGCGGACAATGAGAGGTGAGCCCGCCGCCGTCGCCGCCCGGGCCGGCCTCCGCGCGCCGCCTCGGGATGCGCCCTGGAGGGACAAAGCGAGAGCCGGCGCTGGGGTGCGCTGCAAGCGGGAGGGCACCCCACGCCGCCCTCCGGCAACTTGTGGGGCCACCTCGGACGGGGGAGCTCCACGGGAGGACCATTTTCTCTCCCCGCGGCGGTCGTGCCGGGAGGGAAGTGCCCTCGCCGAGAAGTCCTGCCTCGCCTTTGCCGAGGTGGGCATTGTCTCCTGGGCAGTGCGATGCCCGGAGCGTGGGACAGAAGTGGCGCCTCCACCCCCTAGACCCATCCCCCTGCCTCTGGAGCCCTTACATGTCCGATGCAAAAGGCATTTTCTGCTGGGTTTTGCTAAGACCCACTGGTGAGGAAAAGGGTGAACATCTGGAAGGGAGGAGCAGGGGGCTGGGCCGCTTAGGGGCACATCTGCGCTAAGTAGGGCGCGTGCTCCGCTGGGGGCTGGGACGTGCAGAGCGGGCAGTGCCTGGTCCTGAGCTCAGGGGCATTGCCTGAGGCCAGAGAAGACGGCCTTATCCTCTCCAGCCTGGCAGCTGCTTCCCTCCCTTACCTCTCCACTCCCAGGGGTGTCTCCTGTTCCCTGTTTCCGTTTTCCTGGGCAAGCCAGGAGCAGGGTGTGGAAATTCCAGGGGGAGGTGGTTTGTGGGGCAGAGGAGGAGAGGGAGGAGGTGGTTCAGTCTGCCCAGAGAGTCGTGGGCAACGGAGCAGGCTTCAGCTCGCAAGGGCAAGCCATCCTGTGCACGTGCCGGGGGCCCAAGTCTCTCTGGGCCCAAGTCCCCCTCCTTGAGCCAGCCACGGCACCTTTTCACTTGGGCATAGGCACACTGATGGATTCCAGTACCAGTTAGAACATGCCCCTGCTCAGCTAGTGGAGGTGAAAGCTCGGGCAGGCACCCGAGCCTTTTCGGCATTCAGCTCTGACATCTCAGGCCCCTGGCATCTGCCTTCATAGGGCTGTGCCCCTGTGTATAATCTGCGAGTTGGCGAGAAGAGGAGACATAGAACGATGATGTCTCTCTGCTCCCCCTTGGTTCTAGCAGGCAAAGGAGTACAAGTTACAGCCCAACTCCTGCCCGAGGTTGAGTGACTGTTTAACTAACCCCTAACATCTTCCCAGAGAGTAGCCCTGATAGAATGACTAGACCTTTAATTTCCACCAGTCCAGAGCTGCTCTCTAGTGCATCTCCACCGCTGCCTGCAGCTGCTTTCCTACACCAGCTGCCAAGCCCAGCCCGAGGCAGGACCCTCAGCCTTTCTCTGATGGCCGTGCTGCCCCAGGGGACCAGGCGTGCCCTGGCAGGCAGATGTAGCCAGGCCAGAGCTCAGCGCTGGGTGCAGCCACTGCGTCTTTGAAAATCTCGCTTCCCATCTTTGTTATTGTCTGGGCAGCAGGCCACCCGGTTTGCTGCCTTCCTCCCTCGGTCCGGCCCCGCCTCCGGCTTTCTCCCCCAGGAACATGCCCTTCTCTGCGCTTTCCTTGGCGGGGGTCAGGACCCTCTGCACCCGCATGCGGGGGCTTGTGTACGTACCCCATTTTGTGTGCATGTGTTGGTTGTCGGGGAGCAAGAGAGACAGCAGGCGGTCCAGCCTCCAAGTGTATCTGCCCTCCCGGGAGCAGACAGCGTGCATGCCATGTTTACCTCCCTCCAGTGGAGGGCCTGCACCAAGAAGCCGGTGAACGCTTGGTTGGCAACCCTGGCCGGAGGTTGGGGCATGGCTGAGATGACCTTGTGCAGGTCCTGCCCAGCTTGGCCTCAGGTCAGCCTTGCCATATGCTGAAGGGGTGCGGAGTGGGGGTTGGGAGGGAAACTATAAGCCCATTTCTAGAAACGTTGGTAAACGGTAGCAGTTAGAGCAGAACGACACTGGCAGTGGTGTGGAATTGTCTTATTAATTTTCTATAAACAAAATCTGGCTTGGTGGCTTCTCTGGCACAGGAAGAGAGCCCAGATTTCCCACGGACAGGCAGAGACTGAGTTTGAAATCGCCCAGCCTTGGAGCTGAAAGAGGCTTTGCTATGACTGGGGTCTCCTGATTTGCTGCTTTGCTTAGAAATAGATTCATCGGCTGCTGCTTGGATGGATGAGCAGATATTTCTGTGGGGTAGCCCCTGGAGTCATCTTGTTTGGAGTTGAGTGAGTAGAACCATCTGTTGTGACTCAACCCCCCCTCCCCAAAGCTCATGGTCAAACCTGGGTGTGACGAAGTGCTTCCGCCTGCTCTGACTTGGTGTGGTTATGCTGTTGAAGGCTGGGAGGACAGAATGGCTGCCGTTGGCTTGGCTTAGCAGCGAGGAGGGGGTAAAATCCCCAGCTCCGTGGGACCCCCTCTGGGCTGCCATGCCTCTGGCTGGGGAGGGAGTAAGTGCAGAGATGCCAGCCTCAGTGAGGGGTGGAGATGGGAATGGGAAGGGGTGGGGGTTTCTAGCCCTGGTCCCCCTGTAGATAGCACAGGGCACTCGGGGGCGGCCACTTGGGTTCTGACTTTAGAGGAACCTGTCTGCGTTATGGCTGCTGAAGTAGCTTTGTTGCATGTGGTCGGCTGTGCTCTGCAAACTGCTGTGTAGGGGAAGTTATTTTTTGTGCTGGAATTCTCTCACTTGGAAACCAGTTGGTTCTGGGCTTCGTAGGAAAGGAGTCTGCGCCCGGTGTGGTGACGCTGAGGTCGACTGGTTGGGGGAGAGGGCCAGTGCCTGGTTATGAGGCTGAGGTCAGGCCAGCCAGAGCTTGGTGGGCACAGTTGGGCTCTGGGGGGTCCCCAGGACCCCAGGACAGGTTTGAGCCTTTGTACTTATCCCTGTGGAGTGGCCTGGGGGAGGTTCCCAGCTGGTCTCCAAAATCTCTGGTCCCCTAGATACTCATTGCTGCTTTGGAGGTTTGGGAAGTAAGCACCAAGGACAGTAATCATTTCTCCTGGATAACGAATGCTGCTCAGAGGCTTTCCAGGTGGAAGGGTGTGCTAGCAAAAGCATTTTCCTTCTGCAGGCTGGAAACGTTGCCTCTTCATTTACAAGGCTGTTTT